>NW_024351073.1:21278613-21515595 GCF_902729225.1 Pteropus medius | reverse complement strand
CTCACACAGCTTCACACGGGCATATTTACAATTTGATAGCTTCTATTAGACACTAAAACCCTGACTTTTTTTCACCGAAAGGGAAAAATAATTGAAAAGACGATGCAGCTTACACGTTTGAAATCATGGACAGACTTGCACCGTGTAAACGTTAACCCAAGAAAATTCGTGTGTCTCCAATTATGTAACTGCAACAGCAAGTTGACGAGAGCTGGACGCTTGTGCGGCCCCACAGCCTGGTGCTTAAGACCTTTTAGAAGCGGCACGACTTCCTTCCCAAATCTGTGCCTTGTCACATTTCGTTAACGCCGTCTCAAGTCACACAGGACTGTCTCGAGTACACCCCACGTCCTGCAATCCACACCCTGCAGGCCTGTTCCTTTCACAGAGAAGGTGCCACTGCCACCTGAACTTGGCCACGCCTCGGCCACACCTTGCAGGCCCCTGACCCATCCAGCCAGAGATAACCTCTCCCCGCTGTGGATACACCGTGTTCTCCTAACTGCTCCATCGGCATTCTAACCTCCTTCCTTATATTCTAGACGTTTGACTTAGATATTTTTTCCCACGCCAGACAGACAGCTCCCGTGGTTAGGGGTTTCACTGCGTGCTTCTGTCCACCGTCCATGGCGCCTAGTGCAGCTCCGAACGCGCAGCAGGTGGTCAACATTTTCCGCTGACTAGAGACACAGATGGAAAGCTCTGAAAATTCTACAAAGACTAGGACAGCGGGCGTGAATCCGTAACTGAAGTCGCTGAGAATGTCCTTGCCTCTCTTATGCAAAACTATTTAGAAATGAACAGCGTCACAGGAGATCACACGGAGCATTAGAGAAATGAATCCTCAAAGAAGACTCGTGAAACAGACACTGCCCGTCTCCTCCCCTTCACTCTCAGAGGCCAGACTCACTGCTAAAAGCTATTAGCAATTGCAGGATAAGAGAAAGAAATCAATTTCGTAAGCATCATAATGAAAACCGCATGGAGAACCACCGAGCCCCCTCTGGAGGTCTGGATTCCATCCGTTTGCCCCTCTATTCTCTCTCTCTCTCTCTCTCTCTCTCTCGGCCATGGTTCACGCGTTTCTGGTTGCAGAGAAGGGGCCTGCATCACTTTATAAGGCAGATGCCACAGCTCTCTTTCATGGCGTTTCTTTCTCCCACGCGATGACACGAGTTCCTTGGAAGACTGCTCTCTCATAGTCTCGAACCGGGCAGTTTCATGGGACGAAGACAGACAGGAACAGATGTGGAGAACGGTTCATGTCACGGCAGATGCAGGATGCCAGCGATGAGTGTGTAGGATGTTACTTTCTCACGCAGCACGGCTCATAAAATAATGCAGGAATGCGACACGGTATGAGCCAATTCTATCTTTAAGTGTCTTTATTGCAACAGTTTCTTTCAAACCAGAACCTCCTGAGATTCTGCAAGTCAAACAGATTTTGGAAAAACACGCCGTGGAATGAAAAGAAGAGACAACTGTTCTGAGTTATTCTTGGTGGCAGCGCATCGCCAGAACGCAGAGCAAAACAATTAAGCTTTGATTTTTTTTTCTGATAAATGTTGAAGGCTTCTAAATGTAACCTTGCGTTTCTATTTGGAAATATTAGAATCTCGAAATGTAGAAGTAGCTTCTTACATTTTTTTTCTTGTAATCACATGGAAGAGGTTTGAACTAGGCTCTAGTTCTTAGAAAATTCTAGGATTACTAAAGCGATAATTTCTTGAAGAAAGTAACTATGGCATCTGTGAAAAATATTCAATGTTTTAAAACCATTTTTCATGCTCCAACATCTGTTGCTTCCTTCTTTACTTAATTGCAAGTCGCTTTGAAAATTATTATGTATGTGAATTGTTTTAACGACCGAAATTATACAAGTTCAATTGATTCCATTGGAGACACTCAGATGAAATGATAAAACTTGAAATACAAACCTTAAGCAAAACACCAATTAAAACACGTCATTGATATAATTAACCACTTATATTACTTCTCTAAAAGAAAGAACTCTCTGCCATCAGCCAAAACAAATGACAAGTATAATGTGATCCGAACTCATTTGAAAATCCTTCTAGCTGAAAATCCTCTTTCATATGTGTGAGCTAGTTCTAAAACACGCCCCATCCCTGCTAAGTGGAAATTGGAATTAAAGTACATTGTGAGCAACGCCACCCACAAATAAAAACAAGGTAGCGAACAAACGGGTACACAGACCATTTCGGGTTAAGCTTCACAAGGGAGGGCTTTCACTTAGGTTCTGAGCACAGACCATGACTCCCTTGCTCACCGTGCTACCCCAGAACCCACCAGGGGCTAGGTGCTTAATACTGATTAAACGATGATGGAAAGACATGGGCGAAAAATCGAGATGCTCAGACCCGAGTTATGTCAGTGTGAGTTCAGGCAGATACCTTCGAAGGCTGTGATGCATGGTGACCTTGCAGGCCAGACTGAACCAAAGGAAGACAACCCCAGAGAGGCACAGCCGACTCAGGAGAGGATGAAGCCTTGCTCAGAGGGATGTCTCCCCAGGTCCGTTTCTTTTTGCTTACTTGTTTACTTGATTCTCGAGATGGTTTTAGACTTCCCTAACGTGGAACCCACAGTGCATCAGATCCCTGCTTCTCTCCGCCTTTCTCGAAAGCTGGTTGTGTGGGGGTAGTGTCAGTGTAGAGACACAGGACCCAGCCTGAGATGGCCGGGCGGGCAGAATGTTCTTTTCACGCAGCCATGGCCCAAGCTGCTAGACGCCGTGAAAACGCCTTCTGGAACATAGCCCTGGCCTCTGCTGACTGCAATGCTCGACTGAAATGCGCTTTTTAAAAATTGGAGAGGAGACAGAAGTACCCGAAGATGTTCGTCAATGCCAGAGCCCAATCTCAACGCTACACACTGCACACGGCACAGTGAGAGGAACAGTGTCAGAGCAGACCACCTAAAAGCCAATATGGCTGGATAACCAGATCGCTTTTTAAAAACTTTAAGAACTTTAAAAAAAAGTTCTCTTGAATCGCAGTGGCAAATGCCCAGCGCAACTACAAGTAGACACAGTGAGCTACAGAAATTGTCCAACCAAAGTGCCCAATTAGGCGAGGATGTTAAATTGACTAGAGGACCCAAAGTGTTCTCTGTGGATGGATAACCCGTGATTAGCCCAGAAGTGTCAGCAGCGCTACGATAAAAGATGGAAGATGCATTTGGAAAAAATATCTTCCCTGATTGTGTTTACAGGAACGTCTACTAAGGCTTTCAATTTAGAAAGCCATATTTAACTACTCATTTCGTAGCAGTTAAAAATGTGGCATCGTTTAAAACAGAGACCTGGGCTTCCTACATCTGAGTATTTTTATGCCTTGAAAAATATCAGTTTGTTCTGTGGGTACTGCGTGTTCACGTAGGCTTTATAAAAGGTTTTTAGACTCATGGCCGTTTGGCGGAAATTGTTATGGCTGAGAATACTGTTATTGTGTTTCCATTAGCACATTTTAGGTAGTTCAGAGTCAGGCATAGGAAAATCTTCATCATGGAATTTATTGGTCAACTGTAAAGGAAAAATCTCTCATGTGTCTCAAGTCACTTTTATAGCAGAAAACCTCCATTCATGAAAGCGTCTCCTTTCAATTAACTTCGCAATCACCGTGTTTGAATTATTACAGGCAGAAACAAGCCTGAATTTTTGTGAAGCCAAAGAAATCTGTGCAGCAGACTCTTCCAACATTATAAATAGAACTTTTTTTTTTTTTTTTTTTTTTTTTTGGTGAAATACTCCAGATCTCCATACCAACTGCCATTTCCGGAGACTGCAGATGATAACTTACATGTTCTAGAGGCAGACTTTTGATGGATTAATTCCTACCATTCATCATATTTGTCTTTTCTCTCTCTCCCTGCATCACGCATTATTCTTTTAAACGTGATTGCCCAACTTCTAGCACTAAATTTCAGAAATCTTATTCTTTCGTGGCCACCTGCTGTACCACTTGATTTTGTATACCGATATTAACTTTTTCAAAATACTCGAGCCTCTTCTGACAAAATGCGGCATTTTTACTCTGCCCAGCTTTCACAGCCGCAAGCTCTTCCTTGAGATATCTCAAAACAAAAGACAGCAAATTTTGCATTCTCATACTTACGGAGGTGTGATATCAAGTTTCAGCTAGAGAGATTGATCGTTTCCCTTGCAAAAGAATATTTGGAAATATAAGTTAATATTTGGAAATACAAGTGAATGTATTTTACATTACACATGCAGTGGAAGACTTCACACTGTGACCTTCTTCATGAAGGTCATGGTCGTTTGTGGAGCTTTGGTGGTAATGGATCGTGTTAGATGATCTCCAATGGATGCCGCAATTAAGCAAGAGCCTGCCTTGGAATATCAGTTGCAAAGGGGCATTTGAGAGGCAGCTTCCACAGGTGTGAAGAGAAGGAGAATGTATAAACCTCAAGAATCAGTCCTTGCGAGGAGCCTGAGCAGAAGGCCAGCATCCGTGACAGCTTTCTGGGTCATGTCCCCAAGTGAAATGGCGACAGTTTAACCAACACACACGATTTAGTGCAAACTGGCAATGGACAAGCACTTGCAGGCCAGCGTCCGCCGGGCCAAACGGCACAAACTGAGCAGCAGGAAACAAAAGTAACCGAACAAGGAGAAAACTTCCTATCCATACTCGCTTCCAGCACCATCCTCCGTGGCAGGACTGTGCATCTCGAGAAACTGCCCTTCGGAAACGAGAGAATATTGAATACGAGCCCAGAGGAAACGAACCACCGCAAACCAGCGAGCGGCCAACTGCAAAGCTCCTTCTCAGGTTTAAAAAGCTGAGTCTCTCCCAGTTTGCGTTTCCTCCATATTTTATGCAGAATGGAGGTGCCAGATGTCTCATTTGAATGGTAGTAGGTATCATTACAAGGAGGTCGTGAGTCTCTTGAAAATACCTTAGTACTAAAAAAATAAATAAATAAAGGGGACACCAGAGATAACTTTATCAATTTAGGAGGAAAAGGCATGAGTCTTTCTCATAACTATCCTTTGACTCCGTCTAGCTTTGTGGGCCGGGGGAGTAGCTCCTGGGGGTTAGTCTCACCGCTCTCGCCAGGTTATTTTCTAAGAAAGCCACAGCATCCTGGACCTCACAGGACCTGCGGGTGAGAAGACCCGGATGTGAGGTCTTACTCTGCAGCTGCAGGAATTATGGAAACATAACTAGCTTCTCTGGGCCCTGATTTTCTCATTCAGAAAAGCAGGAATGCATGGGATGACATTTCCAGGATCCTTTGCGAACTCCGAGATGCTACACAAAAATGAGGTATGTCACAACACTGTCTCTGTGTTCATATGTTACAGTCTGTTTAAGCTGCCAATTGCCAGGTTTCGCTTGCTCCTAAATTTATTTATAGGGCCATTATGTGATGCAAACAAATTTCGTGTGTTATGTGACCTCTAATTAACCTTCGCAGAATCCCTTTGACGACACGTATTGACATCAATGTCTTTTCTCTTCGACCTCTCAGGGCCCGATGCGATCAGGTTTTTTTGAACTTACGAAGCAGAGCTCTTGCCTGCGCTCCCGCTTGGCGTCGTGAATCATAGCTTCCGGTCGACTGTCTTATATCGCGTCTGATATGTCAGAAATAAATACAGTGCTGGCAATACTAAGTCTGCTTCTGCTTTTGAACTGTCTTTGCTGTATCTGCCACCATCTTTAACTCCTCTATCACTCATCGGCTAAGCTTTTGAGGAAATCTTGAGCTGCATTAATTTGAGAAGCAATTCTATTGACGCAGCATAACATTTTCTGTCTTTTTTCCTTTCGCGTGTTGGAATTTTCAGCCAAAACTGAATTTAAATTTGTGTTTTCTGGTAGTGGTCCCTCAGTCAGCTGGACACACGTGCCACCAAGGTCCACAGAAGGGACACTAGGATCACAGACTCGGCGATTCCAGGGCACCAGTGGGCTTCACCCCACACTTCATGGGGAGACAGAGGATGGGGGACAGTGGGTGGCCTCGGGTTCACACAGTGATCCGCGTCTTCCCTCTGTGTTTGTCAATAGGCTCCCCACACAACCCAAGGCTCCAAGGCCTCTAAGCCTTCAGCGTACTATTTTTAACATTTTTTTTGTACTAAGAACATTTGACATGAGATCTACACTCTTAAATTTCTAAGTCTAGAGCTTGTTCGTCTTGCCTAACTAAAATTTTATTTCCCTATTCCCCCCTCCACCTAGCCCCTGGCAAGCACCATTCCACTCTTTGATTTTATAAATTGGACTATTTTAGATGTCTCCTATAAGTATAATCATGCAGTATTTGCCTTTCTCTGTGACTGGCTAATTTCACTTAGAATAATGTCTTCAAGGTTAACTCATGTTGTCACATGACACAAAACTTTCTTCTTTTCAAAGGCTGAGTAGTATTCCGGTGTATGCCCACAGCACATTTTCTCTATCCATTCACCTGTCGATGGGCATTAGGTTGTTTCCACATCTTGGCTACAGCGAATAGCGCTGCAGTGAATGTGAGTGTAGACAGCTCGAGATCCCAAGTTCAATTCCCCCGGATGTGGAGAAACTGGATCCCGTGCAGGGTGTTGATGGGAATGCAAAATGGTGCAGCCGCTGTGGAAAGTGGCTTGGAGGTTCCTCAAAAAATCAAAAATGGAACTGCCATTTAATCCAGCAAGCTCACGTCTGCGAATTTACCAAAAAGAACGGAAATCAGGATCTTGAAGAGAGAACGACATCTGGAACTTCAAGAGCAGGGTGTTCCAGAAAAAGCTAATGGCTCTCAGTGAAGATCCTTACCCTCTGAACTGAAACGCTCTCACTGAAATAGACATCGAGGCCTGGGGATTCGCTCAAGGGCAGGGCATGTAAATTTCAAAGGTGAAACTTGAGAATCTTTCTGTGAAACTTCCATTTTAAAATGGTGCAGTAAGAAAAGATTCTCAAGTCTTTTACACACCGCTCACACGTGAATTTGAAATCAACTCTCTTTCTTGCTAAGCTATGTAGTGCTCAGGAAATTCAAGATCTTATACTTTCCACAAACACATCCTTTACCGTGTAAATAACATTTAATTAGCATCTTGTCATTTTTTAATAAGCTTGAGTTCGGAGAAACTGCCGAAGCCCAGAAAAAAACAATGAAAGAAATGAGAATAGCAAGAGTGATCTCATAGTGAAGGGCTGGAAAGGTGAGACCTTCTGCCAGAACTGCACAAACGTCACCACATTTGACACTTAGCACAGTTATGGGAGGGAGGAAGAGATCGTCACCCCTTCTTATAGGAGGAGATTCAGAAAGAGCCACTGACTTGTCATCTAGCCAGATATTGGCAAGCAGATAATCAACTTCGTGACTCCAAAACCAATAAATTACCTACACTCACAGATACTATCTTGATAAAAAACCTCCATCAAAAATAAACGTATTTTGTGGCCAAAGATTTATAAACTGCAGCTGGAATATGAAAATCAACATATTTCTTTAAACGGCAATTATTTTTAAGTGAACTTCTTAGGAATTTAATTGATAGGATACGTTTGTCTGTGCAATCCAAAGAAACCAAGCTCCTCCGCCATCCTGCTTATAGTCCTCATGGGCATGGGCTGGCATTCTTGTCTTAGGAAAGACAGAAATTGGAATAAATGGGAAAAGCCACAGGAAGGAAAAAGAAGGTTGTGCTTCTACAATCAAAGGGTTAGATTGCTCCATTCTGCCACCATCACTCCTTCCTGGAGGTACACGGCCAGTAGGTTGACTTCAGTGGGAAAGACAAAAACCAAACCAAACAACTAAAATATCCAAGGACTGACATTAGACTCATTGGAGACTTGCATGACATTTTTCTAGATTTGAAAACTGATGTCATATTTGTTTCACAAACCATCATTCTCTAAAATTGGACATAAATAAAGCAATAAATACACTGACATTCTGGGAAGACATTCAACTTTTGCATTTATAATCAGGTGTCTCTCTCTCTCATACACACGCACACGTACCCACACAGATGCACACACATTACACTGGAGATATGCTACACTTTCCCTTAATATATTTCTTCTTTCATTAAACTGTTTTAAAATGTGATTATTGAAGTCCATTTGGAATAAAAAAATGAATGACTTGAAATGTGTTCTGAGTTTTTTGCATTGCAAAGTTTTAGAACTAAAGCATAAGGTCAGCTCGTCCATCCATCTTTGTGGTTCCCCAGCAGACGAGACAAACCCTGAATGGGTGTGGAGACCCCAGGCTCACATGCCCACCCCTCGGAAATAGGAAATCAGATATTCAGCAAAGAATAAAGAAAGCTACCACACTTGAATTCTTTTCCTAGAACAAGTGACTGTTCACAGATTTACCCATCACATTTTAGCAAATAATTCTAAATTTCAGCTCCTGAAATATCCATACATAGACCATTGCAAAATGGACACAGATTTTTGGGGGCTGAAATTTAGTTCAGGCTGACTCGGAAAGGAGTGTCTCTGTAATCAGTAACGGCTTCTGTTAAAGTGACTGCAATATCTCCCAGCACAAAGGGGGAAGAAATCTAATTGCAGATCCCAATAACGGAGGTCTCCTTGGGCTGGTGTAATATCTGACAGAGCATCTCACGATCCTCTTCCTGTCTCTCTGAATTCGCCTCGGCTGTCTGGGGCATGTGGATTTTGCATCTCACGAAAAACAAGCTTTGCAGCAGCACAAAAACATCACTCAGCCTCACCAACCGAGTAACCAAAATGCTGCAAAGACCAACAGGAAAGATCAGTGGGGAAGGAGGCCAGACCAGAGCTTTTCTCCCGAACTTCTCCCCAAACATCCCTACCGTCTCTGCGTCCCTGGTCTCCTCTGCATCCCCCGTCTCTGCATCCCCCGTGTCTGCATCTCTTCTGCGATGCCAGCACCAGGGGCCTGCGAACGAGGTGCGAGCCCAGCAGCCTTCGGGGCTCAGTCATCCTGACAGATGCTGCAGGAGGAGCAGCCCTCCGCCCTTGGGAAGGTGCTCGCACAAGAGGAATTTTTTGCGAGGGTTTAAAGGGTTAAAGAAAAGATGACCTGCTAAGGCAGAAGCAAAAGAAACCCGAAGTTGTCTCTCATTCCCTCTGAATGGCACCGCGAACTCCCACAGCGGCCCCAGAAAGCTTCTCACCCCTCAGCGTCTCTGATCCCGTGTTCTGTGCCTCGGTGTGGGCTGCGTATGGGGACCTCGTCCCATGTCCCCAAACCAAATTCAGTGACCGGAGTTAAGCCGGCAGAAGCTTTTGTCATAGCTCAGAAATGGGAACTGAAAAACTCCAGGGGTTGCGTGTACCATATATGGATATTTAATTCCAGAAGCTTCCAGGATACTCCGAATTTCCAATATTTTCTTCGATCATTGTTATCAACCAGAAAAACGAAAGTGTTTCACAGCATCCAGTGTATGCAGAGAAGCCGGTGCCTAGACACGCCACGTTCCCAGAGCATTTAGTTTTCAAAGCACCTAGAGTCCACCGAGAATCTAATGTTGGCAGAGCATCTCCTATGTACAGAGCATCCACTGCCAGGTCATGCCATGTTTACAGAGCACTCATTACCCGTAGAGCATGTACTGGGTGTAGACCATCTAGTGTGTGCAGAGCATTTAATGTTTACATATATCGTGTGTGAAGAGTCCCCGGTGTGTGCACAGCATCCAGTGTTTGAGGGCAGTTAACGTTTGCAGTGCATCCCGTATCTCCTGCGCTCAGCGCAGCCAGGTATGAAAACATCCACTGCGCGCTGACCCCGCCCTCCCCGCTCCGGGCTGGGGGCGGGGCGTGAGGAGGACGCTACTCACCACGTTGCAGCCCACGCAGTCCGGCCCGTTCTCACAGGTCCTGCGGCGCGCTTGAATGCCACCCCCGCACTGGGCCGTGCACCGCTCCCAGGGACCCCAGCCTGTCCAGAACACGTGCGGGGGGCATAGCAGATGCTCATTGCAGTATCTGTAAGGGGGAAGCCGAGAGGAAAGGAAAGCGGTCAGTGCGGCGCGAGGCCACAGCCCTTCCACGCTGCGGCGTCCCGCACCAGATGCTGAGCACATGGGCATGCTCGCGGGACGGGCTTTGTGTGTTTGACGTGGTTGCACGGTGAAGGAGGCGGATGCGGCGCTGGCCATGCTGCGTGGGCACAGACAATGGGATGCGCGGGACGCAGTGAAGAAAACGCTAAACTCACAATGCGGGATGGATCTTCCTGTGCAGCCAATTAAAGGAGAAACAAACAAAACAAAACCCTTTTTTAATAGATATGCAAACCGGGGAGCATATAGAAAAACATCTGTATAGAACATGCATCTTCTAAACATAAACTTTGAAAGACAGATGAATATGACAGCAGCAAAAGTATTTGGATTTCATTTCTTATCTGTGAATCAAATAAGGCTCATAATCCTATTAATATAATAAGTCAAAGAAAAGTTAAAGTCTGATTTTAAAATAAAGCTTCATGCAATAACCTGCTTAGGTTATTGCATTTTTAAATTTATTCATGGACTGCCAGAACGACGTCCACGGACTTTAAGAGACCACCCCTTATCTACAAAGAGTTGAATTACTATTTGCAACTACTAGTCCTATTTTTAGTGACTGAATATACTTCTATACTTCTGCATAAACATTCCCATTGCCAACTTTTAGCCGAATATACGAGGCCTTCTTTAGCCGTAGATGAGTCACATTTCTCCTGTTTTTAATACTGCGAGTGGAATGAAGCAAAGCGAGAGAAACAAACAAAAGCAAGAAATAGCCTGGCATGCTCCGGTTCCAGCTCCTAGGGAGGAAGATGCTGCTCTGAGTATGACCAAATTTAATGAGACACGTATGACGACTTAAAGGACTGCTGAAACTAAACGGTCTATCCGCTAAGCACAACTTCCGTTTCTAGGGGACACTAGAATACAAGGTTTTGATGTCCCCGGACCATCTGTCTTCAGAAGCAGGAGGCGGAGGACCCTGTCGGCGAGGCTGTCAGCCACCTTTAATGCCATCGCCATTAACGAACATCCTGCAGCGCTCCGTGCAAAGGGCGTGGTGAAGGGTGCTTCGGGTCACTGATGTTTACACCCCCAGATGAAGGTCAGGAAAGGGACTCGCACCCGAGACGCACAGGACCGAAAGCACCACCTCGAAGGCAGAAAATAGACGCACACGGGAGCCGGTTTCCAGAAACCAGGAAGAGCAATTTGGGGAGCACGATTTCCCGACAGCCAACGCTGATCCCATTCAATGGGTTTTCCCTCAGACCAGGGAAATCCCGGGAAAATGTGAAGGCTTCGGAACAGGTACAGCAACGAAAAGTGAAAAGCCAGGCCGAGCTGAAGGGAAGCAATAGAATGAGGCTTGTGGAGTATTGGCTGACATTCTGGAAAAGAACGGAAGGTGGAAATGGGAAGAGTGAAGTAAGACAGCGGATCGAGGACAAGAGAACAGAAAAAGGTGACAGGAAGTGGAAGGGTTTATCTTTATGAACAGGTGGAAGAACTTGAATTTTCTTTACAAGGAATCGAGAAAATCTCACAGAGCTTCAGAGACAAAATAGCACCGTCTGAGTCAGACCGTGGACACTGGTCTCCAGGGGTTGGTGGCTCAGCCCAGCGGAGGACCGAAGCCCTGAGATTTGAGGACCACTCCGTGCTTGAGCATGGGGTCTGGGTCTCCAAAGCCAGGTGGGGCCCCAGCAGAAGAGCTGATGGAGCAGGTACCAGCCCGGAGTCTCTGGGCTGCAACAAGCCGAGAAAGAGATATTCTAAGGTAGACAAGCAAGACGAGGAAGAGAGAAGAATGTGCATGGGGTTTGGTATAGTGGGAATAAGATATGGCAGCTGTGTGACTATACCGAGAAACCCACACACAGGAGAGTCAAAATGTCCTGGCAGAAGGAAGTCAGGAACCAAGGAGGCAGATGATCTCGTTTCTCTAAACTTTCACATAAAAGAATAGTCATCACTCTTCTTCATCGTTTCCATTTTTGAGACAAAAAACACATTAGGTTTCCCTAAGAAGTCACAGACGGTCTCACAGGGCCCAGGTCGCAGTTCAGGGCCACGGCCGGGAGGGAAGAGAAGGGCCTCCGAGTGAAGACGGTGTGGCCTCTAGATACGAGAGCCAAAACGACACTGAGGGCGTGACGGATCAAAGGGACATGATGAGCAAACGTGCAAACCTGTAGAGTTACAGGAAGTAAAAATCCCGATGGCTCAGTGACGACTGACACGTGCTGGTGCCTGGGCTGTTCCGAGGCGGACCGTCACTTGTTTTGAGAACACATTTGGAAGAAGGAAACTAAGAGCATCAGAACTGTCAGCCTTTAATTCAAAGTCTCCCCACGCAGCTTCTCTCACTGTGGGCGGCAAGACAGCAGACAACGACTCCCTGATGAAAAGCCTATCCGCCGACATTGCCAAGGTGTGGACATCCCAGAAGCCTTGGCTCTAATTTCAGCTTTCAGAAACACACACAAACAAACAAACAAACAATAAAAGGGTAGAGAGAGTGAAGGAAATAGAAGGCTTTTCACTTTTTATAAGAAGCACAGTAACTGAGCTATCGTTTCCCCAAAGCGGAATAAATCATGGTGCATGGAAATGTCCCCAGGTTTGTCCTCAGCAGGCCAGCTCTGAAAATGCTCCCCATGTTATTACAGGGAACAACCGGCTTCCGGAGACCCCGAAGGCTGCGCGAAGCACGGAACTTTCAACCGGTGTTCACCGGCTTCCTGTTTGGCTGTGTAAGTTTGTCCACAACCTGCTTTCCTTTTCTCGCTTTTTCTCTGTACAGTAGTTCTGGGGAAAAAAAGCCACACCAGGATATGTGCATGTCCCCCTTCTGCAAGAGAGGTCAGAAGGGAAGCGGAGGTCGTGAGGCTGGCTCTGTCCCTTTATGTCACCTGGGCTTTCGCTCACAGATCCAGCTCAGAGGCCAAGCCCTTGCAAGCCCTTAACTCTGAGTCTCTGCAATTTCAAGGAAGTAATGTCTCGCTGGCCCCTTCCTCTCTCACCCCAACTAACACGAGGCCCTGAGGGAAGCACCTCTTCTGAAACTGCTCTTCCTGCTGACACACACAAAGTGGAAATTGGAAGTTGGTTAGTTACCTTGGCAACTCTGCTTGTTCGAGGATTTTTATATTAATCTACGGATAAGATACTCACACAGTGGGCCTGCTGTTGAATCCTCACTGCAGCTGGTTTTTTTCCCAAATAACAAGCTAAACATTTTTGAAATTTTATGGGCTCTCTTGGATCTCTAATATCTTAAAGCACAGAAAGTCACAGATGGGTTTCATGATGCATTAAAAATTAAGTCTTTAATTTTGCCCATGACTGCTCATTCTCATTTTCCATTTAAAAGTTAGTTAATAGCCCAGCAATATTTCTCCATAATTATTTATTTTTCCGCAAACCTAGTCTCTGTGGAAAGGACTGCCTTTCAGAATCCCGGATAGACTAGGTTCTCAACACGGCATCATGTCTTTTTTCGTATTTCTTTGCGCTCTAAATTGTGTCCTGTTCTGGTTAGCTCCACAAGAGCTGCTCACCGCAGCCTCTGTTAGCCCGAACCAGCCAGAGCCCTGTCAGAACTATCTTCTCCTTGGTTCTCCCTAAGTCATTGTCCCTTTGCTGGGCCATACCGAAATAATGGAATCTTTCATGGCGCCAGAGAAACCGTACGTATATTGAGTCCACCATAATGTTATTTTTTACCCCAAGAGGAAGCTAAGAGAGCCCATTGGGAGTGCGATGACGTGCAAAAAGCATAGCTTTGGCTCACTGCAGAATTAAGTGAATATGCCCCCCGCCTCCCTCCCCCCTCCAAAGACAAAGAGCAATCCTATAACATCCCCACTCATTCCTTTGACTCTTAACTCTAATGTGGTCTCCATGACCCCCACCTCGTGGAATTCGCCCAGTGTAATCCCCTCCCATTCAGCGTTGGAGGATCCGTGACTTGTTCCTAACAGAACACGGCGAGGATGACAAGATATCATTTCCATGATTACGTTACATAAGATCGCCATGCCCTTCTTTCAAGAAAACTCTCCTTTGCTGGCTTTCGGGAAGCAAGCGACGAGGCTGAACGGCCCAGCCGGCAAGGAACAAAGGGTGGCTTCTGGCTCACGGACTCGGTCCGCCAGCGCATGAGGAACGGAATGCTGCTGACTACCATGGGATTTGAGAAGCAGACCCTTCTCCAGTCCGGCTTCAGATGGGGCCATCGCCATGATCTACAGCTTGGCTGCCGCCTCGTGAGATCCTGAAGCAAAGGACCCAGTAAACTGTGTCCAGGCTACAAGCCCATAGAAACTGTGAGCCAATGGCCATGTGGGGACTTAGGCAACTGCGTCTGTGGTCACATGATTATGTAATAACCAGTGGAACAGATTTTGGTACCTACACGTGTGGTACTGCTGTAAGAAATACCTTAACACGTGAAAGTGGCTTCGGGACCAGGGTAGAAGGGTAGAAGCAAGTAGAATTTTGAGGACCATCGTAGAAAAACCTAATTCACCTTGAACAGACTGTTAGTATAAATCTAGATTTTGAGGATGCTACTAATGAGGATTTAGAAGGAAATAGCGTAAAAAATTAAAACTCAACAACA
The DNA here is from genome assembly GCF_902729225.1 of Pteropus medius. NCBI lineage: Eukaryota > Metazoa > Chordata > Mammalia > Chiroptera > Pteropodidae > Pteropus > Pteropus medius. Next base: position 21,500,962 of record NW_024351073.1, on the reverse strand, counting down.
ATAAAACGAATCCGATTGGAAAACGGACAAAGGGCTTGAATAGATGTTTCCAGAGAAAGATACACAGATGGCCAGAAAGCACATGAGAAGATGCTCAACATCATTACTCCTTAGGAAAATGCAACTTAAAACCACGATGAGGTCCGCTGTACACCTACTAGGAAGGCTATAAAAAAAATAAAGTAATAAGTATTGTTGGCGAGGATGAGAATAAATTACAATCCTTGTGCTTTGCTGGTGTCCATGCAAAATGGGGCAGCCACCGAGGAAAACACTTTGGCAGTTCCTCAAAACTCTAAGCATGGAACTAGCACATGACCCGGCAGTCCAACTCCTAGGTATGTACACAAAAGACCTGAAACAGGGACTTAAACAGAGACTCGCACGCCAGTGTTCACTGCAGCATCATTCACAACAGGCAAAAGGTGGAAATAACTCAAACATCAATTGATGGATAAATGGATAAATACAGTACGGTGTGGCCATAGTCAAATGTTATTTAGCTTTAAAACAAAGAAGGAAGTTCCAACATGTGCTGCGACAGGGGTGAACCTTGAAAACATTATGCTAAGTGAAAGAAGCCAGATGCAAGAGCCAACGCTGCGTGATTCTACTTCTATTCAATATCTTGGACGGGCATTCGCAGCGCTAGGACGTAGGCTCGAGGTTACCAAGGGCAAGAAGGAAGGCGAAGAGAGGCTTTACTGCTCAGCGGTTACAGGATTTCTGTTTGGGGTGATGAGAACGTTTGGGGATACAGCGGCTGTGGTCCCACGATACTGGGGATGCCATCGATGTCCCTGAACCGCACGCCTAAAATGGTGACATGGCAAATTTTATGTTAAGTGTATTTTATCTCAATTAAAAAAAAAAACAAACTAAAAAATGAAATAAGAGCATATTATTGGAAGCTGGAAGAAGAAAGAGCCTTGTTCTGCAAGGCAGGAAGCTCCCCAAATTGTCGCTGGTGTTTTACGAAACACCAGCAGTGCGAAGCACTCTACAGTTAAGGAAATTTATAGGTGAAGGGTAGGAGGTGCTGCCTGCTTTCTTCTTGCTGCTTATTGTTATGTGGGCAGAAAAAACAAATCGAGGAAAGAACTATTAAACAGAAGGAACCAGGACTGAATCGTGTTAGACATTCTGAGCCTCTCCTGCTGGCAAAAGATGCTACAATGAAGAACTAGTTCCTGAGCACTGTCAGGAATGGTTGACACAGAGTGAAAAGCCGAGGATGTGACCGCACCACCTTCTGTTAAAATTTCAGAAGGATGGAAGGATCAGGGTAGTATTCAGTCACACAAAGGGTCCCTTGATGAGGTCCAGAGCAGGGCGTGCCTTACAGATCCTCTCAATCGCAAGCAAGATACAGCCAGCCAGCAGCGGAGCAGGACCCCCGCATAGAGAAGGGCTATCTCAAAATGACTCGTGGGCGCCGGTTTGTTTAGTGAAGTAAACACAAAGGAGATTCATGGAAGACCCACAGAGTTTACTTCAGCAAAAAGCTTGAGTTTATTTCAGCTTGGACAACTGAAGTGAGGCTGTTGGGCATCCAAGATGCTGCGGGCAGGAAGTAGGTGGATGAAAGCACTCAGCAGCCGGCACGTACCACCTTTCGAGAAGAAGGAAGGAAGATTCAGGAAGCAGAACTGAGCCCGGAAGGCAGAGCGAAGAACCACGGAGAATTATGCTCAGGCCTCGAAACCTAATCACGCACCGGCGCCTGGCTGGCTAGACTTCAGAATTTCCGTGGAGCAGTGAGTGGTTCCTCTGTGCTTCTCATCTTCCCCCTTTTCAACGGAAATGTCTGGGGCTGGTACCCTCTGCCTGTCCCACCGCTGCAGGTTGGGTGTGTTGGTGGCATATGACTCGTCTCATTGTAGAGGTTGACAGACTGAGAGAAACCACATCTGGAGGGCCTCACTCACATTTGGGCTCGACTCCCGTGAGGTTCTGGAATCTGGGGAGACGATTTAATGGCATAAAACTTGTGGGGACTTTGAGAGCGGGAGAAATGCATTTTGCACGTGGAAGGGATGCGGATGACCAAGGGACAGATAACAGACCGACTACAGCAGATGCTCTATGGTGACCTCACTGACCCCAATGACCCCGGCCTCCTAGTCTCCATACCCTGTGTAATGCCACCCTCTTGAGTGTAGACAGGGCCTGTGGCTTACTCCTAACCAAGAGAATATGCCAAGGTGATGGCATGTCCCTTCGTGATGACATTGTTTAAGAATGTTATGTCCATCTTGCAAGGGGACACTCTTCTCTGCAAGTGACCATGATGGAAAAAGTTCATTTGGCAAGAAACAAGGAAATCTCAGTGAGAGACTGAGATCCTCAGTGTGAAAGAGATCCTCCTCAGACGGAGCTGAGTGACAACAACCTCATGGTCTTGGAAGTCAACCCTTCCCCAGGCGAGCCTGTGACGAGACTGCAGCTCTGGCTGAGCAGAGAACCCACTAAGTCATGTCGGAACTTCTTATCCACTGAGACTGTGAGACGATAGATGTGTGTGCTTTAAACCACTACGTTTGTGGAGCTATTTGTTATACCGCAGGAGAAAACTAATACGGATAATGGCATTCGTATTTTGATAATATTCACACAAAGGTCCATGGCTTCATCCTTGTTGGTGGCCTCTTTGGGACTCACTGTTTCTACTCAGTTCCTGATACTCTAGAAAATCATTTTCCAGGAGATTTTAGAACAGAAAAACAAAGTGGCCACATCTTTCCTAGTACATATCAAAAATAACTTAGATATTTTATTACTTCAGAAAAAGTGATATTAATACTTCTGAGATTTTTGTTACAATAACGTTCCCACTGAATTATTCCACATATTGGAGATTTTTCTCTCAGAGGAAAAGTCACTAACTATAATCCTGGCATTAACTTAAGGACAATTTTTGCGAGAATCGATTAATTCACTCGTGGTCACTCAGGACTTCTTTAGGGTTGGTGGCGTTTAAATAAGCCCGACATGACAGTGGCAATCGCTGTGTACGCTTATTTCTCTATCTTTCGTACCTTTCCATGGAAACCAGGTTTCCTTTTATCTTGAGTTTAGTTCTCAAATATTTGTAACGGACATTATTCCTCTATGTTACTTAGGTGGACTGACTCCCACAGAACGTGGCAAAGAAATCTAAGAAATGTTTGCTTGTGAAGACCAAGAAAGAGATATTACGTACTTGTTTTTTCTAGTTTTCATTGACCTCTCGATAATGCCTTAGAAATGCTGTTCAATAGGGAGGCTTCGATTTTCTAAAAATCTTACTTAGGCCCTGTTCTTACCACCTATTCATTCATGACTTAAATCCAAATTTCCTTCATCAACCAAATATTCATCTAGCCCACGTCAGGGATTCTTCTGTAAAAAATGAAGGGTTTAAATGCAAGTCCTCCAAACACACTAGCCATCCTGAGCTTCTCCTGAACGCGAAGCTTCGAGAACAATCAGAATTGGCTACTGAACATACCTATCTGTGAACCACACAGTTAAACAGACTCTTCCTGTTGCTCAGCCGGGGAAAAGTGACAGCAGGTATTAAGTAAGTGGAGATGCCGTGATTCGAGGGATGGCTTCACACATCTGAAGGCGGCTTTGCCTCCTCAATGGGCTGGATTATGTGATGTCATGTAGCATTTAAAAAATTCCAACCAATTTTAAATCTTACAAGGCTGAGAAAAAGCTGGGAGACCGTTCTCCCGTAATCAGCTTTCCTACTTATCAACTGGTGTTGGCTCAGAAATTCCAGATTCATGCAAAAATATTTTAGCGAAACTACTTCAAAAACGACTTACCCTGCTTTGTAAAAATCATCTTTCATTTCCCTCTGAGTCAAAAGGAATGAAATCCTAATTGGTGATTCAGGAACACAATAAAGAAAGAAAAGAATGCTTTCCTCCGGTTGTTTTGTTTTAAATAACTAGTAGAGAACTATCTATCAGTAAGCCTGTCGTTGATTTTGTCTATATAAATATTAATTACAGGAAATAGCTGCATCCAGTGTTTTTATGAGGCTCCCAGTGAATCTATATCATCAGATACCAGCCTTACTACATTTTATTGTAAAGATATTGAAAACCATTTTGTTTCACATGAACCGATACAATAAGTTCACGTGCATTTGGCAGAATAGGAATCCTGAAAGGAATGTGAAATTCACCTCCTTGGAAATCCTCCCAGTGACCATACAGGGGAATGTACCGTAAATATGCGAGAAAGAGTCAACCACCACAACCGTAGATTTTACGAAGCCGAAATCAAACGTCTGATTCTATAAAAAGCAATAAACTGAACCCAAGACTGAACGAAAATGTCCCCATGATGTGCCGAAAGCTTAAAACACACACGGGAGAGCGTGCCCTGCCCCGGTGCGAGGCGCCTTCCTGAGCGCGTGTCCGTGGCCGAGTGTGTGCTGGTCAAAAGCATCACCCAGACCTCCAACGCCTTCTCGCCTACGCTCCAGCTGCCGATGTCAGACGAAAGCCACTCCATCGGACCGTTCCCACCTGGACCCAGAATGGCCTGAGGTCCTGCAGAGAACTGTGGGTTTTGAGACTAATCTGGTCGAATTCAACAAGAAGGATCTTTCTCCAACAGACTTACAACAGCTGCGTGTCCGGGGAGCCGAGCACCGCGGTGCCCCCGGGCCACGGATGTCCAGCTCCCCTGGAACCGGCTCGGCTGCGCCAGCGCGCACGCGCGCCGCGAGGTGCTGTCCACGGCCCAACTCAGAGGACCGCAGGGAAAGCAGAGGACGAGTCGGCTCAACAGAAAGGGACGCGGCAGGGAAGCTAGGCTGGGTCCCCGACGAAAAGCGCGGGGGCCCAGCACGCGGGCATGACGGAAGCGTGAGCGTGGAGGTGCGGGCCGGGGCGGCACCCACCTCTCCTCGCGGTTCTGCCCCACGCACACGCGGCCGCCGTGGCGCGGCGTGGGGTCGCTGCAGGACCGCTGCCGCACCTGGAAGCCGATGCCACAGGTGGTGCTGCAGGGCGACCAGGAGGTCCAGGGCGTCCAGCCGCCGTTCCTGGGGAGACAAAGCAGCGGGGTCGCTGAGTCCGACGGCTCGGAGTCTGTCTGCGCCACCTCCACCTCCACGCGTCCCCCCCGCCCACGTGGACCCCCTGACTGGGGGCCGCGGGACTGGATGTGCTCTGTCCTGGGAATCTCAACTCCTGCCAGGTTTCTCTCTCAGGCATCTGATTTTAGAGTCAAAGTAGGAAATGTGAGAGTCAAGTGGTCAGTGCTCTGTCAATAATTCAAAATGGGCTGTGTTAGAAACTGTGAAGAAACTTTAGCTATGAAAGTGTAAATCTAGAAAAAATATAACGTGAGTTTATTGAAAAGCAATTAGAGATGAATCTCTGAACCTCGTTTATGCTTTTATAATCTTTTGTCCACATTTGAACAAAAATAGTCCTCTGCAACTATACGTAACGCTTACTTTTGAAATCTATTAATATCAATGAAAATCAGTAATTCCCTCGATGGTATTGATATTGCTAAATAATGCGAAAGAACACCGTAATGTCCAAAGCTTTAAAACAAACTTTATTAAAAATGAAGGAAGGACATTTTAAATTCAGCTTCTTGGCTATTTTCTTGTAATTTGACAAAGATACAGAGTATAAATAAGGACTGCCAATTATGTCTATTAATACTTATATATACTTATGTACTTATTTTATATATATGTTTATATATATATATTTTATATATATAAAATAAGGTAGATCTATAAAAACATAAAAAAATAAAATGAACTACTTTCATAAAATATAAAATAAAGCTTTTAAACTATAAAATACTGCTGTGGTCATGGTGTCATAGGTGTAGAGGACAGAGGAACAAATTGAGAATAGTTGTAAAAAAAATCGAACAAACAATGACAAAACAAGCAGGGGACAGGAAACCTAGGAATGGATCACGCTCTTTGAATGGTCCTCCTAGTGACCCCCGCACTGAGTCGGCTGTGGGGACCCAGATGTACCACAGAGCGGAGGGAGCCTCTGAGTAAGGACGTGGCTTCTTCTAAAGCACAGCAGTGGATGCCACGGGTGCGCCCTGAGGACAAAGCACTCCTTTCTCCAGCTGCTGAGAGTGCTGGTGGCTGTGACTCTCAGCTGAGAGGGTGTGACAGCCATCAGGGCTGGTCCCAGCTGCAGAGCTCCCGGTGTGTTCAGCAGAGCTCTTCACTGGGCCTGTGGCACAGGGTACAGTCCCCCCGCCCCCGCAGCCAAGGTTCTAACTCTTTCCTGCCCTCACAGAGGTCGATGCTGGAGCATCTTCCAATTTACTTCCTGAACACACATCTCCTGTTGAAGGGGGGACTCCTGACCATCCCCAGACAAACACAGGCTTTGCTCCTAGAGAACGTTCCATGAAGGAAGGTGCAGGTAAGAGAGATGGAAGGCTGCAGAGACTCGATGCACTCAGACGACAAACTCCTGTCAAGGCTGCAGGCCTTCCCTTGGCCTCTTGCCTTTCTATTAGCTAGTTATGTTTCTTCATTTTCTCCTCCCTCCCTCCCTTCCTCCACCCCTCTGTTTCTCCCTCCTTCCTCACTAAGAACTGTAATTCGGAAGTAACAGGGTGACATGATGATGCACATTCGAATGTTTATTTTAATTATAAAATGAAAGCAGATTTTTCTGATCAATAGTAAATCTGACTTGGCCCTAGTTTAAAACCAAAGTCTGGCTTAGCTAATCACTTTACATTCTGGATTTCTTTTCATAAATTGAATGTCTTTAACCTGCTCCTCCAACGTACTGAGAAAACATATTTAAATGATGTGATGAGATAAAGCATATAATCAAAAATATCATACTCGCAAAAAGTATCACATTAGGAACGTTTTGAATTTTCCAACACTTTCTCAGTGTATTGGGTTAAACAAGGTGCCTGCATGCAAAGAACAGGTTGAATTTAGAGTCCTTTGATCAGTCTTCTTAAAGGCTCTTCGAAGTACTTTGCACAAATTGAGGAAGTACTGGCCAGTACTGACTGAGCAAAAAATTCAGTCTTCGGATTAGGTACTTTCCAGTGTTTTGCTTCCAAAGAAATTGAAGGCCAACATAAACAGGTCATCAGCTGACACAAGGCATTACAAGCAGTCTTTGATGTTAGATTACCATATTTTTGGCGGACAACTTGGAAAGAATTCAGAGCAGTGAGTGATAATGTTATGACCTTACAATTCCATTTACTTATGTAAATGGCCCCCGTTAGCACTTAGAACTAGGAAAATAAAACATAAGAATGGAATCGATGCTAAGCCCTGCCCAGTTCAGGCGAGAAGTTGCATTTCTGCCTGGATAAGAACAGTGATTGGGAATTAAAAATAATTTCATTAAGGAATGAATTTCCAATACGTTCTTGTTTTTTTATGTTAAATCGTTATTTGTCAAAAATGTGTAATATTAATGCTATTTAGGTTATGTGCTAATTTTTGGAATACGTATTTAAGATATAAAGCTTAATGATTATCAGAAATAAAAGTTTTTTTAATCCATTTACATAATCTGTTTTTGTGATAGTTACATAAAAGTATGATAGGATGACCAATATAAGACTTTCAAACATAAAAACATAATATATTAGGATAAGATTCTATAAGGGATTAGAAAAGAATAAAATAGAAAGAAATAAGGAGAAACAGAAGATTTCTGATTATTAGAGTCCGCTCGTCAATCTTAAAATGAGAAGGTAGCTATCCAATCACTATGGAATTTAGGTTTCATTTACACAGTTAAATAGTGATGTAATAGGAATCATATCTCTGCAAATATTAAAACTTTTGATAAAAAAAGAAATTAGGTATTTGAGGAGGCATCTAGTGTATTAACATTCTTTTAGGGGGCCGTGAGCTGTGAGGACCCCACTGCTTCAGAAAGCCCAACGTCCAAGGACAAACATTGCCATTGAGAGCTGTGGACATGTGTGGACACATAAGCTTTGGTTACGACCCCAGATCTGTGCTTTACAGACCCAGGAGAATCGATTCCAGGAGTAGGTGGTTAGCTTCTCAAACTACCCAAACTATCCGGTGTTGGTGCTTGCACTGCAGAAGCAGCTGCTTCAAATACTGCACGCTCCTTCTGTAATGTGCCACGTCAGTATGGGGGCTGTCAGGGTAATTTTTGGTTGATGGATTTACTGGCGTCCAAGGGTAGATGGGCTGCTGGGGGCTCTCCTTCGTGATCACAGAAGATGCTTTCCGTGGTCGGACTAGAAGGTTGGCTGATCGGCTGCCAGGGGCTCACATCTGCTTTATGTGAGCCACTCACGTGTGTAGTAATTTCAGCATGTCTACGATGACAGGGAGCCGGGACGCTAACATTTATAAGAACAGGCTGTGTCACGGTTTTGTGCGTGGGCCTAAATTTGGCCTGAGACTTGCTTTCATTCTCAGGAACCACCTAATGGTGAGGTCAGAAGGAAGGGTATGCCTGTATCTCTCGCTTCTAATGACATTGTCAAAACAAAGAGAAAGCTGTGAACGGCCCAGTGGGCTGTGCCAGGGCACAACTGATGCTCTGAGTTTTGTTAGTAAGGGGCTATCTGTCCATAGATTCCAGAAAGGGATTGCACCCGAAATGGATGTTCCCCCAGAAACAAGCCAATAATATTGTGCATTTAGCATAATTTTTCCTAATCGAATGAGGAACCTAGGAAGAAGTTAAGATTTATAATCTAGAGTTTAAAATCTCCTTCCATAGATCACGCAGTTTGACGTGCTAAGGGTCCCTGTCTTTTTCTCGAATGGGAAGAGCTGTGTGGCACATGATTCCCCAGACTCCTCTGCAGTCTGGGTTACAGTGAACGCCCCCTCCACCCCCCACCCCCACCCCCGGACCCCGGGAGCTGGAGCCACGCACCTGGAACAGTTGGCGATCTCCATGCGGGGGCCCTCGCACTGCCAGCCGCCACACCGGGGGGCCGGGCTGTCGCAGGAGCGGGAGCGGCAGAGGCAGGTTCCCACGGCGCTGCCGTCCGCGTGCGTGCAGGGCGACCACGGGGACCAGGCGCCGAAGTGGCCGTCCACGGTCAGATTCCTCGTCTAGGACGCAGACGCAGGGGAGGGTGTCAGACAGGGTCACGGCCGCGACCATCGCGGAGGAAAACGAAAGGTCTCGCACGACGACGACAGAACCCACTTAGGAGAGTTAATATCACAACGAAAGGGACGGACGGGGACGGATTTCAAAAGAAAGCAGCTGAGGTCCCCGGTGGAGATGATGATGGATGGAGTGGAGGAGGGGGGAAGGGCTAGGGAGAGGAGGAGCCAGGAGAGAGGAGGAGGAGGAGGAGGAGGAGGAGGAGGAGGAGCAGAGAGAGAAGGGAGGGAAAAGGGAGCCGACGGCCCGACCAGCAGGCGACGGCCCGAGCGGCAGCTAATGCGAGAAACCCAAGGAGCAAGAACTGGAGTGAAAAATCACAGGTGTAAAATCCTGCTGCATTTGTAGGCGCCTTCAGAAAACGAAGGATCGGTCAGCTAGGTGTCCTTTAAGATCTGGCCTGCCTCAAATGTCATCTCAAACGGACAACATGTAACTTGTCAAGGGGCTGGCATAGTGACTTCAGTCTCGTTAAAGGCCCATTAGAAGTAAAAATGCAGCACGGATCACACGGTAACAATACTGAGTTCCATCTTGGCTTCCCAAACCCAAATACGGTTTCATGTGCTTCCCTCAAGCATCCACACGGCGCTCTTCCTCAGACAAGACCTGATCTAGACGACAGGGACCTCGGTCCTCAAGTGCCCGCAGATGGGCAGCCTCCCCACCTGGCCCCCAGCACAGAGGTCGCTGTTTGGCAGGTTGGGAGTGGGGAGAGAATAGGGCAGAAGTTCTCACGGAGGCATAAGAAGAAGAGAAGCTTCTACTGTTTGGGGGCATTTTCACTTGAAAATATTTCACGACTTTTATTCAGAGTATTGACAGGTTTGGCTCATTGACTGGATTTGTACATGAACGGTGGAAAGAGGGCTTGTCAGAGCATGGGACTGGATCGTGTCATGTGGCACCATGGCTGTGTCACGTGGTACCAGGCTGCTCTGTGTATGATGTAGGGGCATGAGGTTCTGCCTGTGAACACCCCAAACACAGGCATGCACACATGCTCACACACACTCATGCACTCAAATACACACACTAACACACACAGTCACATACGTGCTCACAATACACACACACACGAACACACACATACTCACACAACTCACACATGTGTACGCGCATGCATACACATGCACATACATGTGTGCATGTACACACAGCATACTCACACACACACGTGTGTACACACAATATATTCACACACGTGCACTCACACACATGAGCATGTGCATGCACACACAATACACTCACACTCACAATATACTCACACACATGCACACACACAATACAGTCACGCACACATGCACACACACATCATAGCTCATGAGAAATAGTGCAAAAACCTAGAGCTTAAAAGTAAATTTTTAAAGCAAAATAACGAGAAAAAATCTAAATTGTACATTTCCTCAAAATATTAACATCTATGTAATTTAACACATTCGCCCTAAAATTTTACATACAAATCTTCCTCTTCCTCTACAGGCCTGCTTTTCTGTAGACTAGATTCCAGCCCAGCCCAGAAGGAGCCAGAAGGTTCTCGAATATTACTGGAGTGTCAGGAAAAGGGAGCCTCACAAAGTATGAAACATCATATGATGTCATGATAGAGGTGGAGTCACAGAGACGAAGATCTAGGTCTTAAGCGATCGCACTTAGGCCGACCCTGGCAGGAGACAGAAGCCACAGTGCACGCCGCTTTGAAGAACATGCAGTGAAGGCCGTCTGGGGAGAAGGGTGGGCGTTGTGGGCTGGGTTAAGGGAACCATCGAAATATGCTGAAGCCACCACGAAGGACAACGCGGGGAGCTGTGACTAGGCTTCCCCTGTCTGGAAGACGGGGTGGAGGCTGGGGGCGGCGGTGCTGAGTGAGGGGTGGGGCTGGGGAAGGGGTGCCTGCAGGGGCATGAAGCCCCTCAGGAGCAGGGGCCTGAGCCGAAGGAGGGCAAGGAAGAAGCAGCCCAGTCTCCCACCTCCTTTTTTTTATGCCTACAGCACCTGGTCTTCCTAGGTGGTCTCCCATCCAAGTACTAACCAGGCCCGACCCTGCTTAGCTTCCGAGATCAGATGGGATCAGGCTTGCTCAGGTTGGCATGGCCATAGACCAGTCTCCCTCCTCCTGTCCATGCCTTGGGTTGACTGACCCCCAAGACAACAAGACAGCAAGAAAGCCTGGGAGGGGAGAAAACAGTCTGGAAGGGAGGAAGGTCAGGCCCTTGGAGCAGAGTGGGTGGGGAGGGGGCATGGGGGCCGACCAGACCAGCACAGCTACTGACATCACTGCCGTGATAGGCTTAATGGGACACTGCCCTTCCGTTTGATGGTGCTGAGTGAATGAAGGTAGAAACAGAAATCGTTCAGAATGCCCGGAGAGGACATTTTATGATGGAAATATAGACGTTGGCAAACTGAAAAAATAAGCCTCGTGGAAAGGGAACCGCGGGTCACGAGTCGAACTTTCAGCCGGGGCAGCTGGATGTATCAGTAGGATGAGAGGAAAGAAATGAATGTAGGGAAGGTACGAGCAGGAACACCGAGAACGAGAAGAGAACGAGGCAGACGGACAGACGGCAGACGGGACAGACGGCAGACGGACAGACGGCAGACGGACAGACGGCGGATGGACATGGAGAAGAGGAGCTCGAGTGGCTGCCCCAATTCCTGACAGCTTCGAGGTTCCCGTTTTACTCCACGTGCTCCCTAAAATACAACTGTCCTGCAGGGAAACTCAGAGCCTAAGGCCAGAGCCTTATGAAAGAGGCGCTCTGGAGGACGGGCTCCGCCGTCATCACGGGAATGATCCCTCAGCGCTCCTTGGGGCGCAGGCACCCACGCCAAGGAGTGTCCATGACCTTGAACGGGACAGGCCCTGGACAGGGGGCAGATCCCGGCTGCTCTAAGCCAGGCGTGGCAACCTCATTCACCGGGCCAGGGCTGGGTCTAAGAACGATCATGTGACCTGATTCCGGCCAGTGACACTCAGAAGACACTGCAAGAGGCTTCCACAAATTATTTTCCTTCAGTTACGAGCAAGATGCTCTGCTCCTTCTCGGCCTTCCCGCTTTGGGCTCTGTGATGGGAGGATGTGGTGGATGCTTTGTGTTCCCAGGAGCAGGAGGAGGCTTGAAATAAGATTGCCGCTCACCAGCGCCTCCCTAAACTGGGCAGGATCAGCCCTGAAACTGCTGCGTCCCCATCATCGACAGGAAAACAGTCATTTTTAAGGCTCTGCTCATGGGAAATTCAATTTCTGTTAGGTAAATGCAGTCCCATTGGACAAAACCTTTATATACTACTTTTAGAGAAAAAGTAAACTATAAGGAGATTTTTATAAAATTGCCAAAGACTGCACAGCTAGCAATTTGGAAGGCGTGATTGGAAATGCTGATTGGTTTGCCTTTTCCTTGTCAGGGGACCAGGGTTCCTCAGCCTCAGTGCTGCTGACATTTCGGCTGGATGATTCTCTGTCATGGGGACTACCCCGTGCATCGGAGGGTGTCTACTGACACCCCTGGCCTCCACCCTCTAGATGCCAGTATCCCCCCCGCCTCAGGATGTGACAACCATTTAGCAATGTGACATTGCTAAATGTCCCTGGGGACACCTCCAGCGAAGACCCAGAAGACCCACGTCACTAGACACTCAACCCTCTCCTTCTCCCACTTAGAGCACTGGTGTAAGATTATAGCGCCTCGGGCAAAGAGATGCTCTGAATGTTCCCTTTCTAAGTATATGGACCGGCAAGATGAGCTGAAAAGAGCTACGCAGGGCAAGAAAAGAAGAATTTGGAGTGACGGTTCGGGAAAGAATGGAGGGGAACGAGGAAGAAAAATAGAGCAGTTAGAGCCACCAGAGCACTGGAAAGGTAAGGAGCCGCTGTGGGCCAATCGTTACTGGGAGTGTGCCGTGGTGGGGCTCAGCAGCAGAAGAAGGGGGGCTGCGTTTTTCAGCCATGAGGGGTAGCTGCAGACTTTGAGGGGCACTATTTTCAATTCAGGGACATTGCTGTTGGTTCTATTAAATGTCAGAGCAAGAAGCACGTACAGTATTCATACAATAACGTGGGGGAGGGCCGTCCGCATCGCATTTAACCGCACACTCGTTTCGACCCCGAGTGTCATAGTTTGCGAATTTGCCTCGGAAACAGATTTGTGAATAATGGGGTAGGTTCTGCTGCTTCAATTTTTTATCTGAGTAAATATTTTTAAATTTTCTTAGCTTTCCTTGAACAGAAATAAAGCTGTCTAGAAGAAATTCTCTATCATTGTGCTAACTTCTAGGTTTCTGCCAGGCAACTTTCTACTTGGAGTATGCGCTTGATATTATTAAACACTGAGTACCAGAGCAAACCACACATAGTTTAGAGGATGCAGCCACCGAGCTGAGTGATGTGCACGTATCGACTCCTGGAATCTTCCCAACATCCCCACTGTCTACATCCCATTTTACAGGTAGGAAAACAGTCTCAGATGTAGCTCAATTTGCTCATACTTACGCTGGTTGCAAAAGACTCAAGATCATTCTAAACAAGCTGAGTCCAGAGCCTACGATCTCAGCCAATTTTTTCTGTAATGAAATTCTTAGATCTTTCTTTGATGGGAGTCTCATGGAATTCAGCTTCATATACTTGCACCCCCCAATTCTGTAATAGCAAGGTTCCCCTCACCTAGGAAATAATGAGTTTCTAAGAGCTAGCCAAGGAAGAGGCAGTTTTCGTTAGCAAGCATAATCCATAATACTGTTTTGATTCATCTGTGTTCAATTCATTAATTCTCGACTAACCAAGGATATAGATGCATTTGATGAATACAGAGGTCCCTGGAGCCTAACTTTAGGCATTAATGTCCTCCAGCCATCATTCTCTAATGACTATATTGAAGTCTTATATTTTCTATTAGGATATTTTTTCAGAAGTTAAAAGATCTTTCTTTATTTTCAAAGTTGCATGTACCTTTTGTCAGAGGTTGTAAGAAAACAGGATATTGGATACGGTCCTTGAAAAGGCTTGTCTTGTGTTATAACATCAACTCACTCTCATCCCTAAGTCTATCTCTATAGATGAATTACACAAAGGAAACATAACACCTTTGAAGAAAACTAAGCTGGAGTGCTGTGTGGCCTCTGATAGGATGGGTGAATAGAAGCAATCTTTATTTATTGGCTCTGAGTCCTAGTTCTTTAATCTATAAGATGAAAGCAGTGACATTTATCTTTGAGGGTCATCAAAAACCTTAAATGAGACAACCCATTGAAAATTGCCTGACACGGCACTGAGCATATGGTCTAGACACACAATTAACCTTAAATTCCTTTTCCTTATTTTACAGTAGACTTCTTTTTTTAAATCAACTCTTATGTAACACTTGTTATGTAAGATAATGTACATAAAATATTTAGTCTGAGAATTGATACATAGTAAATGCTCAGTAAATACCATGATTATCCTAGAATCTCATCCCTATTTTTAAAGCCCTGTGCAAAGCAATAGGAAACAGTGTAGGGCCAATAATTGTACTCGAATTGCCAAAAATATCTATAGTAGATTACATTACAAAATTTATAGACCCATAGGTGCTTATTTGCTGTGTGCAGTTTGCTAATGATTGCAAGGCGTATTTTGGAACAGGGACTCAGCGTATGATATCACATGACATGATAAGCTGGTAATCATGTGCCCGCGAAGGATGGGGACAGCGTTCGTGCATACATAAAGCCCAGGTAGGTTCGGGACTATGCTCTCCTTTTTAAACAACGTGACAAGTCACGTAGGACATATATATTATTGGAACCACTCTGGATATGTCGATTTAGATCTAGATCAACACTTCATATCTCTTAAACTGAGAACAACGTTTGCAGTTACATGCATAGAAACAAACAGGACATTAATCAATATGTCGGTCTACTACTGCCCTGTCTCCTAGATGCAGAAATCCATGAGCATTCTTAAACAGGGACCCTTTGGTGGGAAATAGGTCTCAAGCTGCAGAGGGTCCAGGAAGCTTCTGGGGGTCCCATCACCTATTTGAACTCTCTGGAGGGCTAAGGATCTAAGCCACAGACGGCAGCCTCTGCGCGAGGGGCAACTGACTTCAGGGAGCTCAGTTGTGCTACATCGTTTGTGCAAGGTGTGTGAAGCTTTACAAGGTGGGTCCCCACAGGAGAGTGTGATGTCACCGTTGGCACATTCAGCATCCCTCTGGCTTGACTGAGCAGCACGTAACGGGACTCTGCTCATTATCCTACTGGGGCGCAGGATGCTTCTGTCTCATTCAAAAATCCCTCACCTTATAAAGCTTAATTTCCTTTGGATAAGGATATGTAGGTAAAGAAAGAAAAGCATTTAGCTGATTGCAAGATATATATGTATAACATACATTACATATGTCCATATATATGTGTGTGTGTGTGTGTGTGTATATATACATATATATACAAATATATATATATATATGTACATATGTAATGTACAAATATATATATATATTTGACGTCTCTGAAATCAATTGGCATCTTGCAATCCATGGCGACATTGTTTTCTTATAAAACTGTAGTATACTTCATGACATATCAGAAATGATGAAATATGGTAGATTTGCCAACAAAATTAAGCTTTTCTCCATTTCAGTCCAAAAAAAAGAATATAGAAGTAAATTCCATTTTTAATAACCTTTAAACATATCTAAGACTGCTCTATATAAATGCTAATAATTTTCATCTCGTTCATTTATTTCTAAGATTTTCGTAGAAAAGGATGTATAATTAAAATAGCAGTTGGGTAATATGGGATTTTCCATTTTCCACATGGTAGCCTACACATATCAGAAAAGTCTAGGGTTTTATTTCCTGTGCTTTGCGCTAAGTGACATAATTTATTCTCTGCTGTTAGATGCTTTCCATATTGGTAACTTATTAAAAGTGTATCTTGATATATGACACAATATATAGGGTGAGAGCATAGGGATGGTTTTATATAATGAAATCATCTTGCAGCAGAAAACAAAAAATCTCTTGTTATGTGTATTTCACAGACAGTGCATCAGAGACCACGTCTCACTATATTTTTAAAGCGGAGTCAGTGGAGGGACAGTGAGGGCAAATTCACATCACCCTCGGACCTTCGTGGGTTATAACAGTAACTGTCCTCCCAGAAGCAGTGACAACGTCAGCGACAATCCTCTGGTCACTTATTAAATACTAGATCCTCTCCGTTTTTTGACTGTAGAAATGTACTAGATGCATATTGTTACAAACCAAGCAGGTGAGTGTATCTTTCCCATGACTCAATTAAGCATGTCTCAGACATCCACTGAAACAGGGGTCCCCACCCCCTGGGCTGCAGATTGGTACCAGTCGGTGGCCTGTTAAGAACCGGGTCACACAGCAGGAGGTGAGCAGCAAGCCAGTGAGCGAAGCTCCATCTGTATTTGCAGCCGCTCCCCAGCGCCAGCATCACCGCCTCAGCTCCGCCTCAGATCCTCAGGCGTTAGATTCTCATAGGAGCACCGGGCCCTGGTGCCAAAAAGGTTGGGGGCTGCTGCACTAAAACAATCATGGGTCCTAGACCAGTGGCTCCTTATGTAAGAAGAACTGCTATTGTATTCTTCTGCCCTTTTGATCATTAAAAATTCAAAGTTGAACACCTACAAGATGTGCCGATTCTTCTAAAGTAGGTGTCCGTGCACCAGAGCTGCAGTGCAGAGGCTGCACGTGGCTTTCCCTAGCTGCAGAGAATCTAAGGTGAGCACCTTTGCTGAGACATGGGACGGGACTCAGAATAAAAACACTGGCATTTTTAAAATCGACTTCAAGAGACACTGCAGAAAAGTTTGCTTCCCAAATGAGAGATCTGAAGCTAAATAACCCGAACTCCCTTGCGAAGCTTTGCTCAGAGTCTGCTGAGGTTATATACACACCTTTGCTGTGAAAGGCTTTGATCACGTGCCAACATCTGGGGAAGGACACTGGTTTCGACAGCCCCGGCCTTCCTAACATCGCAAGGCCTGGTTTTCCCACTTACAAATGGAAGGGCAAGCGTCGTGAACACGGGCTTTAGATAATGGGAACAGCAGGCGCCTTAACAGGAAGCAGACTGACTGTTCACACGCCTCGAGCAGTTCAGTATCGAAGAAACAGCATGGATTTCAAATATCGGAATGTGTCATGTCCCCTCTCACCCCTGTCTTGCAGAAATATTCCAGAACGGACTCACAGAGATCAGCAGTGATGCCGCAGCAAGGCGACTTAATGAACTTACAAATGTGTGGGAGCAAAGAGCTGTTGCTTATATTCTCTGGGAATGGAAAAAAGACTGTGAGAGTGGTCGATAAGGGTTCTAAAGACAAAGAGAAAAACCGACAAGCCGGCTCCTGCAAGTGAGGACCCGAGCGGATAAATCGGCAGAGAGAAATGAGGGATCTATCTGTTTTCTTGGATCAGGGAGTCTGACTCTAAATGCAAGAGAGTTTCTCCTCATTCTGCAGAAGTCACCATGGGAGGGTGCATGAAGCCCTCCCTCCCCGACCTTGCCATGACCCTGAGCAGGATCTACAAGACTGTACCACGTGGGGTTCAAGGGTAATGTCTATTTGTTTTTTGAAAACCTCTGCTTATCTCAGCTTCTGGAATTATAGTTCCCTGGGGAAATGGATGGGTGTGGATGTTCCTATTTCATCAATGCTACGAATGGTGAAATAGTCCACACCAAACTCTAGAGAAAAAAAAATTCAAGAATAAAATAGAGATATTACATTCCGTTTTCTCTTCTAAGCAGACGCAGAGCTTATGCCTGTGTCTCGGTGACTCTCCTGCAAGCTAAGAGTCGCCTGAACTGAGAGAGCACAGACTGGGTGTGCAGGAGAGGGTCAAACATGATAACGTGTGGACATCGTTCATGCACGGGGTGTGACCACAGGGCAGCGGGGTTCCCCGGACGGTGTGTTCTGCAGCCCGAGGACGCGGCCACTTACGGGGCAGGTGGAGATGGTCTGCTCCCACTGGGTCATGCTCAGGCTCTCCTCCAGGCTTGTGCATTTCTTCATTGCCACGTCCCAGCCGCAGTATGGGTCCTGGGCCCCGATGCAGGCACTAGAAACAAGCACCAGAGGGTCAGCAGAGAGGCGGCTTCCCCTGCAAAGGCAGGTGCAAGTTGAGGTGAGCCCAGCCCTCGCGAGCCAGCATGGGAACCAGCTATGTAAACAGCATTTCGGTCTGCACCTGAGAGAACTCGGCTATTTGCACACACCAGCAGGACCCGATTTGAATTAAATAATTTTCATTGAAATATCTACATTTTTTTTCTAAGATAGAGGGCAAATGACTACCTGTGTCCACGGGAGCCTTTTGGTGTCACTGATACAGCTAACTCAGAATTTTGCGATGCTCTAAAATACTAGTTGTTACCACCACCATCACCGACATTACTGTTGTCCCCTTAAACACAGGCATTGTTTGTCAAACGCCTATTGTGACATACCAAATTATATCATTGAGACACAAACAACTTTTACAGGGAGGTATTATTATTATTATTATCTCTTTATCATCACCATAATCATATTACCATTGCTCTCATCAACACCTTAATAATAGATATTACTTGTTGAACACCTACTGTGGTATATCAAATTATTATATCATTTAGACACCTAAAAAGCTCTAATGAGGAAGGTATTATTTTTATTTTATTGATGAAAACACAAAGAAATAACATTTATGAAATTGGCCCAAGTGCAAGCAAATACACGCAAAACCCTGCAACGTAGTTAGTTCGGATTTAAAAAAATAAGGAAGTCTTCTTTTTGAGCATCGTGGCTTAAACATGTATTAAAATTTTCAATTTAATAGTAGCTTAATCTAGCTCTGTCTATAACCTCCAACGTGTTCTATCAGAAGTCCTGTAGCAGGTGGATATTTCGTTTCAGCTTTGTTTGTAGGAGTTTGTACACAATGGGCGTTAGACAAGATTTTGATTCCTATGTTACAAGTATAACAGAAGGCAGATGTGCAGAGGGAGGAAGCAGTGACTAATACAATGACCGAAATGATACAGAAGGTCACCCCACAGGCGAGCAGGGCGTTGAACACCTGGGGATCCTGGGAATTCTCTCCCTGGAGGGGCCAAGGCGGGCAGGGAAGCAGGAAGTGGAGGTGAGCGAAGGCAGGCGAGTGTGGCATGAAGTTTTCATGGCTCCCCAGGGTTGGGAGGGAGAATATGTTATGTTACCGAATAGTCAAGCGCGGGGCCAGCAAGGTGGTATAAACAATAATGCCGTTAATATTAATGATGTGAAATAATGCTAATTAACACATCAAATATGTTAACCGCGTGCAAAGCATTGTTCTAAGAACTTGAGCTCTCTCCGTGCATTGAAACCTTTTAGAACCTTATATATAGTACCTCAAATAGCTACTACCTTTATTCTCACTGAAAAACTAAGAAACTGAAGCAGAGAAAGAAGTCCCGCAGCTGCAGAAGATATGTCTAAAGACAATAAATCAAGCGAGAGAGGTAAAAAATTATTACGTTACTATGCAGTTATTACTTATCGACCACCCGAAAAGTTCAAACAAATGGTTAAAACTGGTGCTTCTCTCGGCAGAATTCGGCCAAAGGGGCAAGGGGTGTAACACGATTACCTGTCACCATCACCTCATTATAACTTTTCGATAAGTGACCCCGCACACGTTAAAAGGTAAACAGAGGCACGTTCAAGCTCCCGAGGGTCTGCTTTGCATATGCCAATTCGAAAGGGCAGCGCCAAGTCCAAAGTGGTGACGAGGCTCCACCCACAGGAGCTGGGGGCAGGTGTTATTTGGGACAGTGGTTAGTTGGCTGTTTGCGACAGGGTCGTTTCGTTTTCTCAGGCTCTGATACACTGACTCTGGCTTACGTAGGCCTTGGAGCCACCTCAGTCCAATGGCTTCCGTTCAATGACACATACACTTTCATGCAAAACAAACAGACAAACAAAACGGTTATAAAGAGTAACGTGAAAGCCTTCCTTCTCCAGAAGTAGCGACTGTTCACACTTATATATTTATAAATTAAAATTGCAAAAAGGAGAAAATTCCTCCAACTCCCTCACTTTGCCCTGGACGGCCCCTTGCGAAGTTACGGGGAGAACCCAGAAAATGTCACTGGTTACACGGAATGTTTTAAGCTGTTTTAAATGAAAAGCTGCTGTCAAAACACCTCTTTCTTCTGAAAATGCTGATGGTTTTGCATATTCTTAACTTATCCCTTAAAATATTAAAACTTCTCTACAAACATGTCTATTCATTAAAAATACCAATTTTATGTAAATGTTTTCTTCGCTCAAAGTATTTCAAAACATGGGCAAAATTCTGATGAGCTTTACCTTTTTTCTAAATTATACTTTAAGCAAAATTTATTATGTTTTGGAAGGCGGGTCTTTGAAAGAGACCATAGGAAAATCACTCACTCCTGTTAGTGAAGCCATCGCGAGAGTGGGTTTTCTTTACTCCACTTTGGAAATAATTTTCGTTGTATGATGAAACTTTTGAATATTTTTTTTCCTGATTCAGTTAATAACCTTACATTATTCTCATTTGATATATGACCCTGGTACTTGAGAGTTTGTGAATTCAGAAAACACATTGGGGGGATCGTTTTATGAACTATATAGATGTCTAACCAATGTACTGCATACTTGAACTAATTAAAATAAATAAATTAAAGGAAAAAAAAAGAAAAAAAGCATGTTGGTCAGAACCCGAAGATATAATTTAAAAACTCATTTATCGAGAGTACATCGTAGAACTAGATGCACAGTAAGAGAGAAGTCTTGCTTCTAGAAGAAGGATAAACTGTTTCCTTTTTACAAGGCTACATTTTTATCTATCTAAACTCTTTCTTTACATTAGAAAGTTGGTGATTACGTTTTTCTAATTTAAGTAATAGGAAAAATAAGTATATTATTAAAATCTTTTTATTGTATTTCTGGAAAATTAAAGCTAATTCTGAATATGATCCCCTTGCATGTCAGATTGTCTAAGTGAGGATAACGTTATCTGGCTTGTTACTGTCATACTAATTGTCATGACATCCATTTACTTTTGATATTAGGAATTTTTGCCACAAAAAAAAACACGGATTCGTTAAACATGGGATGTTAAAAGTGTTCAATCATTCGTTTATCCAGAATATACTCAAGCGCATTTGCCATAAATGAACTAGACTTTGAAGGTGTTGGGTGTACTGTGGCAAACCAAACAGTCATTGTATCCAAAGAACTCACTTTTTAGAAAAGGAAAGAAACATTAAACAGTTACACCGATAAATATCAACAACCAGTTGCAAAGAAAAAACCAAAAAGGGGAACCCCCATTTAGATGGACGGGTCTGGGGTCATGGAGTACTTGGGACTGGCATCGGAACTGGGACCAAGGAGATGCATGAACTCATCCACTGGCGGCGTATCGCAGGACCAGGAGATGCTGGCAGCGCGATCAGCATGGAGAACCTGCTCGGGTGGGAGGGAACTCAGTGTGAAGAAACGAATAAACAGAGGGTTTGGTAGAAGCTTGAGAAGAACCTCGGGGCCTGGAGCGCTAAGACTTAGGGTTTCCTTGTAAGTGTGGCAAACTTCAAAGGGCTTCCCAAATACTGTCCAAAGCACATAGCAAATATCAGTGTTTATTTCTACTCTCGTTATGATGATAGCGGGATAGATCAATTTATCCGTCACAAATGAAACTTGCTTTAATTCCTGACAATCTGAGGTATCATATACCTACCCACTATGGTAGCACATACTCAGAATCTGCTTTTAAGAACTGCATTAAAAACATTATCTTACTAAAAATAAGGTGAAAAAATAATTAGACCTTCCCGAGGAATACATTCTAAGAGATCCACAAATCCTTCAATTGGTAAATCCGACTGGAACATGTATTTGCTTCAGCTTCCTCCTTACATAAAACCGGGATGATAACACTAGCCTCAAAGGACTGTTTAGAGGATTAAATTATATTAAAGATAAATACCATATGATTTCACTTATATGTGGAATCTAAGGAACAAAAAGAACAAACTGATCAAAAGCAGACTCACAAATTTATAGGACGACCTAGTGAAAGACAGAGGGGAGGAGAGTCGGGGGTCTGGGAGAATGGGGTGAAGGGTTAAGAAGTACAAATTAGTAGTTGATAAATGGTCACGGGGGTGGGGAGCATGGCGTAGGGAACGCAGTCAGCATTAATGTATCGGTTAGGTGAAGAGTCAGAGGAGAGAGAGCAATTAGGGGGATCATTTTATAAACTATACAAATGTCTAACTAATGTACCGTATACTTGAAACTAATAAAATAAAAAAAAAAATTAAATTATATTATGGAGTAAATAAGAAAAAGGTTTTATGCATATAGTTATTCTAATTAACCTCTAAACACTACAAATTATGTTATCAATTTCTAGGGTGTATGAAAACATTCTATACCAAAAATACTAAATCTGTGAGTGCCATGGGCGATGTGGGACACCACAACATATTCCATTAAGTGGTGCAAAGTATCTCAACTACAAGTTTAGATGAAGTACTGCATGTGCAAGGCACACTGCCCTGTAATTAAGACACAAAGACCAGGAATGGACTTGCGGTCCAGTTAGGGAGGAAGAATACACTCATGACTGGTGCCCGCCAACAACAGAGTGAGGGATAAGTATTAAGTGACAAGTTCAGACATTAGTGCTACAGGACCCCGAGCGGAGAGAGGTGGGCCAGGGGAGTTCCAGGAAGAGGGACATGTAGGTCGGCCTTCGAATGAAGCTGAGGTTTAGCTGAATGAGAAGCACATCCCTAGTCAAGATGGCCCCCGGAAGGATGTCCTGGAGTTGTGTCCACACAGGATGATCAGCAAGCTGAGCAGAGCAGCTTGGCTGGACTGAGGCTTCCTTAATGCTGCCGAGAAGTTAATTGATGGGCAAAAAAGTTGGGGTTTTGCTTAAGCGAGGGAAATTGGGCTGTGGTGTATAGGATGTGTCAGATAGCAAAATCTACTAGAAAAGATTAAGAAAAACTAAAACACAACACGACTGTAATAGGATTTTTAAAAGTTAGGACATATGCCAAGTAAACAAAGATATAATTACTAATAAGAATACATGTTTATACTAATTATATATAACTTGCTAAAGGAATTTAATAATAATTCATGCTACATACTATGATTTGCAGATGAAATTAGTGAACTAGTGTTTCGAGTAGACACTAACTTTTAACTTATTAAAAACTATTCACTATTGGCTTATCATTAAAGACATCAATTAAATATGATGAGAATTTTTCACATTTCAGTTCTCATTTAATATTAAATTAAATAATTGACCTGTACTGCCAGTAATATCAAGCAAATGGATTTTAGTTAAAATCTTATGATGTGGATAATAAGTTTTAAGTTTTCCTGAAAAATGTGTTTTAAAACTGAACGAGATTGATACAAATTTCACATCACAAGACAAGGAGGCCCATCTCACCACTCTTATTCAATATGGTATGGCAAGTCCTAGCCAGAGCGATCAGGCAAGAGAAAGAACGAAAAGGCATCTGAATGGGGAATGAAGAAGTCAAACTGTCACTTTTTGCAGATAACATGATTCTCTACATAGAAAACCCTAAAGACTCCACCAAAAACTATTAGAAACAATGAACAAATGCAGTAAAGTTGCAGGATACAAAATCAGTATTTAAAAATTCATTCTATTCTTATCTATTAACAATAAAATTTCAGAAAAAGAAACAAAGAAAAAAAAGTCCTTTTGCAATTGCGACAAAAGGAATAAAATATCTAGCAATAAACTTAACAAAAGATGTGAAGGTCATATACACCGAAAATTCTAAGATATTATTAAAAGAAGTTGAAGAAGACACAAAGAAATGGAAAGATATTTTATGTTCATAGATTGGAAGAATCAATATAGTTAAAATGACCATATTACCCAAAGCATTATGTAGATTCAATATAATCCCCATCAAAACACCAATGGCGTTTTTTAAAGAAATAAAACAAAAAATCATCGGATTTGTATGGAATCAAAAAAGACTCCGAACAGCCAAAGCAATCCTGAGAAAAAGGGACGAAATTGGAGGTATCACACTGCCTGACTTCAAATTATACTTCAAAATGACAATAATCAAAACAGCATAGTACTAGCAGAAGAACAGACACAAAGACCAATGAGACAGAACTGAGAGCCCAGAAATAAACCCACATATATACGGGCAAATAATTTTCGACAAAGGAGTCAAAAACACAGTGGAGTAAAGAAAGCCTCTTCAATAAATGGTGCTGGGAAAATTGGAAAGCCACATGCAAAAGAATGAAACTAGACTGTTATCTGTCACTATACACCAAAAGTCATTCAAAATGGATCAAAGATCAAAACATAAGATCTAAAACAATAAATTGCGTATAAGAAAACATAGGTACTAAACTCGTGGACCTTGCTTTTAGGGAGAATTTTATGAATTTGAGCTCCAAGACAAGGGGCGTGAAAGCAGAAATAAATGAACAGATGATACCAAACTAAAAAGCTTCTGCACAGCAAGAGAAACCATCAACGAAATAAAGAGGCAACCAACCCAATGGGAGAAGGAATTTGCAAACGAGAACCCCGATTATGGGCTAACATCCAAAACATATAAATAACTCATACAGCTCAACAACAAAAATACAAATAACCCAATTAAAAAATGGGCAGAGGACCTGAACAGACACTTCTCCCAAGAAGACACACAAATGGTCAACAGACATATGAGAAGATGCTCAATTTCATGAACTATTAAGGAAATATTAATTGAAACCATGATGAGATACCACCTCACGCGTGTTAGAATGGCTGTCATCAACGGGACAAGTAGTAAGTGTTGGAGAGGTTGTGGGAAAAAGGAACTCTCATACACTGCTGCTGGGAATGTGAATTGGTACAGCCGCCATGGAAAACAGTATGTATATTCCTCAAAAAATTCAGAATAGAATTACCGTATGACCCAGCAATCCCTTTCCTGGGTATCTACCCCCAAAATTTGAAAACATTTATCTGTAAAGATATATGCACCTCTGTGCTCATTGCAGCATTAGTCACAGTGGCCAAGACATGGAAACGACTGAAGTGTCCTTTGAGAGAGGACTGGACAAAGAAGATGAGGACATATATCCAATAGCATGTTATTCAGCCATAAGAAGAGATAAAATAATGCTATGTGTGAAGACATGGATAGATCTTGAGATTATCATGCTAAGTGAAATAAGTCAGAGAAAAAGTTGAGAACCATATGATTTCACTCATAAGTGGCACATAAAGCTGAAAGCATTGAATGAACAAGACAAACAAAAACTCATAGTCACAGACAACAGTTTACTGGTTACCAGAGGGAAGTGGGGAAGGGGGTAGATGAAGGGTAAGGGGGACAAAATAGGATGGTGACAGGAGGAGATTTGACTCTGGGTGGTGAGCACTCGATGCAATATACAGATGACTCATCATTTAATTATACATTTGAAGTCTGTATAATTTTATTAACCAATGTCACCCCAATAAATTTAATATAAACAAACAAACAAATAAATAAAATAAATTTTACAAGTGAAGCATTTCGGGAAAATTAATAGTCAAAACAAATAGTGAAAAGGGTAGAGGGCATTTGAAACAAGCAAAACAAAAGTGTTTCTGGAATCTACTAATTGCAATAAGCAATTTATTGTTTCCGACATGATACAGACAGTCCCGTTTCACTTGCTCATCATGCACAGAAACTGGAACTGTTAATCTTGGCCTTCCCGTGGGCCTCAATTATCCTGAACTTTTCTCTAGAACAGACACAAAATCTTTCTGGAAAGATCAAGTCTGACCCCAGGACGAAGCTCTCTAAGGAAGGCAGCCTCCGCTGTGGCCAGTGTTGTACTCAGGGTCCAAAACCAGGGCAAAGGGGACACAGGGAGCACCCGTGGCCCAACAGGAGCCAGCAGTGAGGACCAGAAAAAGCTGAGTCCATGTGGCAACAGGGAAAGAAAGGAATCACTCGTCACCTCGCTCAGAGAAAAGCTCACTCTTTCGGTATCCACATTCTCTCTGTGTAAAACAGAGGTAAGCAGAGGTACCTCCACAGCCCACGCTCCCAGCCACCTCTCCTCCCTGGCCAATCAAGAATAGAAATGGAGGTGTGATCACTTCTTTGTCCATCTCGTGCTTCTTCGAGGGAAGCCCTTCCCTGAAAGAGGGTTTAATGGGCAGAATCAGAAGTCACAGGAGAGTTTGAAGGGTCGACAGTTACATCTGAGCAAGGCACAAGTTGTCAAGACATATGTCTTAGTTTTTATATAAAACCTCAGAGGACAGTAAGTCCAGAGAAAAAGAGTATATTATTCTGACTCCTTATAATTCACCCAACGTAACAGTTTGCCCAAGACTGAGTAGATAAGGCTGAGGCCAAGAGATGCTCATCATGGGCGAAGAGCACACACCCACCTGAGCAGAACCATGAGGGCAAGTGTTGCGTCTACATTGAGTGTGGATTCTCTGGTGCCCTCCCCGACCTGGTGGTGGCAGCAAAGGTGAGCACTTGGATCTCACACCTGGCCCTGCCCAGCCTCCATCAGCACCTGATCTCAGCTCCTCTTGCATGGATAGAGTGACACCTGCTCACCAGAGACAGGGGACTGCTGAATGGCTGCTGACAGATTCTCCCGCCAGTTGGACGGGACATCTGACATCAGTCAGCTACACACACAGAATGCGGTCATGACAGAATCTCACAAAGTGCCTGAAAATTCGCGCCCAGACAGACCAGAGCCAATTAAATGATTAAATGCAGAGCAGAAACTGGCCCGATGGGCTCTGCACCTCGCAGAGAATGCGGAGCCGCTCAAAGGCAGAACAGCAAATTCTTGACAGGTCTGTTTGCGTTCGGTGTGGTCCAGGGGCAGGGTGAAGCACCTCTGGGCAAAGAAGGCAGGACGCGTGTAGAAGAGCAGTTCGATTTATTTTAATCTCTTCTTTTGTTTTTTTTGTATTTGGTTTTGTCTTCCACATGGGACAGGAAAAATCTGAAGTCGTGTGTTCCAGAGTGATCAGGGACTCAGTGATGACCATCCCTTTAGGGACTGTTTTTAGTTCAACTTCTTGTTCTTAGAAAAAATCCTCCACATTGTAACAGTAATATAATCATGTCAAAGTATTTCACCGAAGAAGGAAAGAAAAAAATGGACTCAAACCTTGCAGGCAGGGGGAGGGAGTGGGCATTGCAGAAGGCAGGGCAGCCTTAGGCGTCACCTCTACTAGATGGTGCTCAGATATTTTCTCTGCGTTTATTGTCTACCCAAATCAAAATATTTGTTTATAGCATCACCGAAGGTGGATTCACCATGAAGCTAAGGAAGCTTTGCTTCCCGAGTTTTTACCTCTTTACTTCACAAGGCCCTGTAAGGCCCTGTGATTGGCCCTCGTCGTTCTGTATTTATAACCTGATATCCTCTTCCTCAGTGAGAACCCTCCCACGTGGTGTAAGCTTCAGGCCCCACGACACCTAAATTCCTCCCTGATTATTACAGTAACATGACTTATGTCTCTTAATTTACCGGTCAAGTTCATGCATGTTCATGTTCTAACATCTACACGTTCTGCCTGGTCCTTTTCAACCTGGCCAGGCCCCGGGCTTGCTAACCTGTGACTTTGCCGGAAGACCTCGTGTTTCAGCCCAAGCCCACCTGGGCCCCTCTTACAATGTGCTCTTCAAAGTCGTAATGAACATGTTGGTAAAAGAACTTTGTCTTTCGCCAATTCTATTTTTTTAAACAGTTGTGATGATGACATACACGTCTTCCTTTTTTCAAATTCTATCACGTCACACAGATGTCTTCATAGTTGTCATTTGATGGCTTCAGAATAACCCGCTGAGTGAATCATCTCTCGAATAAGTATATGATACCTTGGTGAGTAAGTCCCTTACTATTGGAAATTTAAGACTGGAACACTGCTTGTGATTCAGATATAACTTAAAAGGTAATTGGATGTCAGGCTCAGAGATTAGGTCCTACTGTAGTTCGGGATCAGACTGTAATGATAAATCGATTTTGGGATAAAGTCTCAGGCAACTCCAAGGCCCTTTGGCGCAAGTCCGCTATAGATATTCGGGGATTTTATTTATGCCAGAATTTCTCATTAGATTTTGAGCCCATGAAGACAGGGTCAGAGCCGCCTCATCCGTCATCTTCCACTCGGGGCCTGGCTGGGTGCTCGGCACATATTAAGTTCAATAAATATATTAGGAATGAATCAAATTCAGTCTTTAGAGGCTCCTCCAAAGCCAACGCAAACAAAAACCCAAGACACCGAGATTTGGAAAATATTAAATTCATTTTGAAGGGAGAATATTTAGTTTGTAAGCTGGGTACTTGTCAAAATGTCTTTCCGACTGTTTATGTGATTCGTAATCGAATGCACGTCGTGGGGATCCGGCCATTTCTCTCTAGAAGTTGTGTGTTTCTCCCGTCAGTCAGAGGCTGTCCTTAGAGAACATTTAATTAATAAAAGTGCCAGCCAATTAACTCCACCTTTTAAAACTTTGCCCTCTCAAGCAAGAAATGTCCTAATTTCCATACTAATTTTCTTAATGAGGTGTGGATATCGTTAACTGAATGACGCTCTCCCAGGCTAACGGAATGAAGGCTGACTCGATCCCATTCACGAACACAGCCCACGTCTTTGTCTTAACAGATTCATTTTTCCCTCCATTTCTGCAAAGCAAAATTTAAAAGGCATGTCTCAGGATTCTTCCAGGTCTCGGCTGTTCTCTCCCCGATTAGTTTTTATAATGGAGCAAAAACAAAACAGAACAGACACCTAAGTCCCAAAGGTTATCGATTCTTTGGCTAATGTTGTATCTCATTGCATTTTTTTGTAAGGGGAATTTTACTGTATCACAAGAATTAAGGTGCTTTTTTTGTTTTGTTTTGTTTTAGGTTATAAAGTAAAATAGCGGAGAGGGAAGAGGCAGGGTGTCTGTTTATTAATTCATAAATATTCACTGAGCTGGTCAGGGCCGGGCCCCATGCTCGAGGCTGCGGAGAACCTGGAGCACAGACAATGCAGGCCGTGGGCGCGAGGCGCCTGGGGCTGAGTGAAGCCTGCCAGCACGTGGCCCTCAGGATTCTCCTTTCTCCTCTGTGGCTGATGATTCTTTGGAGACTCTCTGATTCGGATCCACCCGTCACCTATAAAGAGTTCACTCTACAGCCTGATAGGTTTACTGATCTCATAACTATGGTGGGTGCCAAGTAAGAAAAAAAAAAAATGAATATGTGAGTTAAGTGTCAGAAGAGTAGAAAACATGATGTTATTCAGAAAATATCAGGGCACAGGGTTAATTTGGGTAATTTAAGAATAATGTCTATAATTGAGCACCGAATTATATAACTCAGTATCTCTAATGCCTGAAGGCACGCACACTCATTCGAAAGGCATATGTGATGACACCGAGTGACAGCCCGCCACCTAGAGTTTAGCTGAAATACAGCACAGGGGGATGTTCTATCCTGGCACCCTGGCGACTTTCATGTGCCCACATAGGGCAAAGCTCAGTCACGGCTGACCTAAGCTTGGCAGAAGGCCCTGTGACCCTCCGGGATGAGGAGCTGGCCAAGGCCATTTTCACCCCATCTCCCTGTCTTCCGGGGAGGCTGTCATCAGAGTTCTCATCGCTTCCAATTCCGATGGAGAATGAGGCTCGCGGCCCACCCCGCCCCCACCAGGGGACAGTGGCAGGCTCTAACACCCTAAGCTGCAGCACCAAGTGGCTCCACAGCAACGTGGTGCCCTGGTCCTTATGTTACATCGTCATCTGGCCCCTTTTGTCTAGGTGTCATCCTGTGGGAAAAGGGACACAGGACAGGAGCAGCCGACGCCTTTTCTGCTCCGGCTTTTTTGTCTATGAAAGATATAAACTGTCTGATGTAAAAGCGGGCTGTGTTCCTTGGCCTGAGGAACGGCCGTACCGACACACAGCCCGCCCGTGCCCTGTGCCCTGTGGCTGGTTCCAGGGTCCAAGGACAGAGCTGTGCAGTCACGCAGAAGCCGTACGGCCTGTGCAGCCTGCATAGCTTCTGTCTGGTTCTTTACGGAGGAAGTTTGCCAACCCACTGAGCTAATTAATGCCCCAGCCTTAAAATGACGCACTGTGCATTAGAAGTGCCCCCCACCATCACCCCGCAAGCTTCCCATTTCTTGGATTCCAGGAGCTGTGGTCGTCAGACCGAGTGGAGGTCTGCAGCATCCCCCTGGCGGAGAGGGTCCGGAGCACCGGCCTGGCTTTCACACATGGCCGTGACAGCCCAGGCCCTGTGGCCATCCCCTCCTCCTCGGAGCAGGGCCAGCGGCACACGGTCGGCTCTCTGCCAGGGGCTGTTTTCCTGCCAGAGTAAGGGTGTGAGTTTACACTGGTATTTGCACCAGCAGGAAGGCAGCAGCGGCCGCCCCTGGCTGCTCCACCCTGTGCCTCCCTGGGAAGACTTCTTCCCACTGCACAGACCCCACACGGCTATGCGGAGCCCGACACTGCCCCAGGGGTCTCTGAGCGGCCCACAGGGTGCCTCCAGCTCATCTACCATCCACTGTCACATGCTGCACCCATATCCAGGTCTGTCCTGATCCCTGGTGCCCTTGAAATTCAGTAAATGTCCATTCGCTTTATGTGTCAATACGTCCTAGAGCAGGAATCCTCAAACCCTGGGCTGCGGACGGAGGCTTGTTGGGAACCAGGCCGCAGGAGGTGAACGGCGGGGCCAGCGAGCGAAGCTCTGTCTGTATTTGCAGCCGCTCCCCAGCGCCAGCGTCACCGCCTCGGCTCCGCCTCAGATCATTAGGCGTTAGATTCTTGCAGGAGCCCCGGTCCCCGGTGCCAGAAAGGCTGGGGACCGCTGCTCTAGAGTCCAGCGGGAAAGGGAGAAGGGGAAGTCCTTCTCACACTCCACGGCCCAGGGGTAACCACCATCCTCATCCTCATGAGCTGTATTATTTATGTAATTCCCCCAGGCTATTTATTAAATGCTTTTGCAAAAAATGCTAAAATTAAAACATTATTTTTACTTATTTTTTTGAGGTCGAACTTGACTCAAATATATTTTTTAATAAAAGTTGTTCTCTCAAAAGAACTTTCTGGGGAAAACAGCTGCGCAAAGTTATAAACGCTACGCTGTTTGTTCCAGTGACGGAGCGAGCTCACCATGGCCGGGCAGGCACGCGGGCTTCCTGCCTCCCCTGACACTCCAGGTCACCTCTGGAGCCACCGGAGAACGGAGGAGACACGTCCGAGAGCAACCAGCGGGTGTCATCCTCCTCCGGGTCTGCCAGATGCACAATAAAGACGAAGCGAATGGGAAGAAGCCTCGACTGGTCATCGGGAGACCTGAGTTCAGCCTGTCCTAGTACGAACGAGCTCAGGTTCTCAGTAAGTCACAATATGCAAAGTGACATCCAGCAGCTCATCCCTGCTGAAATCTAACCACTGAGTGACATCCCCACTGTACCGTGAATGCGATGTCCTCGTTGTACCAGGGCCAGCCCAGAAAAACCACAGATACAGCCTGGGCCTTGGGGGCAGAATGTCCCAGCTCTGAACCGGGGGTCATGTCCCTCGCACTATGTGACCGTGACCTTGGGCACAACACCGAAAATCTAAGCCACCATTTCCTCGTTTGAAAAATGGAGACAATACACAACTTTCCTTTCGCGGTATATGGTTAAGGTGATTCAATGATGGAGTGGCGGTAAAATCTAGAAAGAAGCCTGTGGAATTCGAGCAACTGTTACCATTTATAGACAGTTTAATAGACATCAAACTGTGCGTGGCCTTTGAAATGCAGACACTCCAGAAAATGAACAATGCACATATGATTTGGAAGGAGACAGATAACTTAGTTCCAATCTCAGTTTCTCCTCTTGAGCGCTTCAAAACGAATTAAAATAAATAAATAAATACATTTATTTAAAAAATTATTTCTAAAATTGATTTACTAGTAACAAATAAAATGACCTATATGCTACCTATAAGTAGTATCTACTTCTTAGTTGCTATCCTGTTCCTATTTAATGTACTTCTTTAGGCAAATTTTTAACAAATTAAAATTGTTTTTGTCAAAGAAAAAAAAACACGTTTCCCCCAGAATTCATAAAAAAAAAAAACGATTTGATCTGTAGATACTAGTTTCCTACAACGGATTTTCTCTAGTTAATTTAAACTAGGGAGGTTTCCTGTCTTTCTACAGGAGGAAGATGGCAGAGAAACAGAAAAAATCCAGGGAAACTCTTAAGGTAAAATCTTTAGAATTTCTTTTCGCAGCTGGAGTGTTGAAGGGTCAACCGGTACTCGCCCACGCCGAGGGTGGGCACACGGAGGCCACCGCCTATCAGCTTACAGCGAAGTTACAATCTCTCACTGCTTCCCCTGAGCGTGGGGACAAGTAAACAGCAGGGAGATTCAGCTCTGCATGTCACCACAAAATCTCCTCCCCCCGGGGCCGGGTGAGAACAGACAAGTGGCCTTATTCTCCTTGACAGAAAGGGGACTGTGGGCTCCTCCCTGGCCCCGTGCCTGGTGGCAGCGGGCTCCTGGGGATTCACGGCCGGGCGTGGAGTACAGCTGCAGAGGAAGCGAGAGGGGGCATGATGACCCCCGGCTTCCCCGATACCAGGCAGAACTTAGCTTCCAAGCCTGCAGGGCGCTGAGCTGTCACCCGGGTTCAGTGACAGAAGGCCCCATGCTTTGCAACCCACACACTCCCATTCTGGCTCCAGATCCCTCGACATAGAGCGCAGACCTGTGTCTTCCTGCATGTCAGCCTGTGTCACGCCCCCAAAGAAGTCACCGAACTCGGAGCTCACCGGGATGGAGATGCGAGACCGCGGCTCTTCTAACTGTACTCCACCTTGCGACATGCCTCTTGGCAAGACCTCAACCTTCCCTGTCACTCACTGGGCCATCAGCAACTGGGCAGGTTAATTCCCGCCCTAAGGTAAGTCAGTCCTGCACAGGACACAAATCCAAACAAATTTTAAGCAGCCATTGGTTAAAGTCAGGGGCAAGGTGCCATATGAAAGACAGTTGTTAATAAATATCACTATTTGACGTTAATATGCACAAACCGTTTCATTGGCTGGCAGGTCCCTGATGCTACTTCTCAACACTCTGATACCAAAGGAGGCATCGTTTTCTAGAATCGCCCAGAAGGGGATACTGTAATAATTTTTACTATTCACAAAACCTTCCTTCTACATTAGGACCTTCCTTCTACATAAGGACACCCACTTTACAAAGTTCTCTAAATGTTACAGTGTACACATCATCCGTCTGATCCTACAGCGATTTGCATGTGTTGGATGAGAGAGTGAGGTTCAAACTGCTTTAGTTTCCGGGTTAAGAAATGGCATGAGCAGGTGTGCAAGGCGACCCCCCGCCCCTGAGCCCGGCACTGGCGCCTTTGGGTGCCTTGCCTGAGAAAGGGGGTGACCTGTGTACGGTGTTCAGGAGCGATGTGGCCAAGTGCCCATTTTGACACCAAACCCGCTGCTTTGAGGAGAGGGATTAACAGGAACATCGATCCCTAAAAACATTCGAGACCGTGCCCTCCCCGGGGGCAGCGGCATGTATGCCATACCCCGGCTCCAAGTGGCGGTCAAGCGCTTGGTCAACAGCTGGACGCCCCACGGCGATGAGCAGACTGGCCGAGGTGGTGAGGAGGGTGTGGTGGCACTTGGGTCCCCTGTGCCTGCAGGACTTCCCTTTCCTTTTCCTCCTCCGAGACGGTCAGTGTGACTACGAGGCCTGGCCTAGAAAGGGGGCGCCCCTTGGCTCCTTCTGGGGGGATTAGCTCTGGGGCAAGAGGACTCACACTTCATATCATTTTATATATATATATATATATATATATATATATATATAGAGAGAGAGAGAGAGTAGCTAGAGCGTGTGACAATATGTGAAACACACATACACACGCACACACGCCCATCCCACACATGAATAAAAATATTTCGTCAGGTTAATGCAGGAACCAACTATCAGCACTGCTCCTGAGTGCT
This sequence comes from Pteropus medius, assembly GCF_902729225.1. Taxonomy (NCBI): domain Eukaryota; kingdom Metazoa; phylum Chordata; class Mammalia; order Chiroptera; family Pteropodidae; genus Pteropus; species Pteropus medius. The sequence goes on along the minus strand of NW_024351073.1, from coordinate 21,466,733 downwards.
ACAACGCACTGACTAGTTCACTGTGTCCGACAGCCACCTACAGGTGTTCCGACGTGGCCCTCCTCTCCAAGTACCAGTGGGCTGTTCTCATCACACTACACCAGTCTGCATCAGACCTCGGCCTCCGGGATGCAGGTTCGCAAGGACAGGATGCTAAGGTCAGCTGCCATCCAGCCACCCGGCATTGAACGACCTCCAGCTCCTGGGCCCTCCTGGTGGCGCATCTGTCAGGGGCCCCGGCTGCCCTACCTGCGTGTGCGGTGGAATGGGCACCTCTTCAGCGGGATCTTGGCCACGTGCTCCCGCAGGCCCACGAACAGGGCGCTCTGGCTGTGCAGGATGAGCAGGCTTCGGATGGGCTCCCGCTGCCTCCGCGGGAACAGCTCGATCTCTTCCAGCAAACAGCTGCCTGAAGTCTCGGTCAGGGGCGCCCGTACTTTCTTAATGGTGCCGTAATCTGCAAAGGCAACGGGACAGAAATAAGGCCCGAGGGTGTCACAGTCCCTGGCTGAGCGAGCGGCCACGGCTCTCCAGCCTGGCTGCAGAGTCAGTCATCCGAGGAGCTTTGAAAAATGCTGACGCCTGGGCCCGACCCCAGGCCTCATCGGTCAGCCGCGCTGGATGTGGGCCCAGCTGCTGGTCATTATCACAGCTCTCAGCAGAGAACCGCTCAGCTCCCACCTGCCTCGTCCTGAGGCACGTCTCCAGAGCAGAGCACAGCAGAGCCAGCCGTGGCTCAAAGAGCCAGCTTTGCACCATCCCATGGGGAACATCACATGAGAGGCGTCCACAGAGGACGACCTCGGATACCCAGAGTCAGCAGAGGGGCTGACTGTGCCACCCCCGCAGGGCGGACCCCAGGCCCTGGGCGGATGCAGACGTGGAGGGCCGCAAAGCCTGCACCTGCTCCTTCTCTGGGAAGGACGCCTTCTCTGTCTCCCCTTCTCGCTCTTTCTCTCCGATGTTTCGCTTAGGGATGCTTTTCTTGGTCTCGACTCCCCAAATTCTTCTTTCTTGTGCTATTAAATATCTATTTCTGGCCCGGTCCTTCCCCAGACCTCGAGGATTTCTGCTCACTGCATTTCTGCTCTCTCGTTTATAAGCTTGGCTAGAAGCACTGCCCGAGCACGCGTGTCCCGACCCATGCAGACTTCCCAGACGGGCTGTGAGAAGCACGGCACGGTCAACACCACAGAGGGACGAAGACTTGACACGTGCCCTGGTGTCCCTGGTGTGCTGTGGTGAGCCCGCCGCCAGGCTGAAAATCCAGCACACGAAGCCCCACCTTCCAGAAGCACCTCCCAGAGCCTCAGCGGTTCCTCAGACCATCCAGAAGGCACTGACTGAACAAAACCTATCGCGGTCCTGAGCTTCCAGCATCGCAGCTCTTATTCTGTAAACACAGGAAATGAGGCTGAAGCTCTCTAAAACCGGACGCCAACCATGAACCTTTGGCTTCCAGGCTTCCTCTCAATCGTTAACCTCTGAAGATTGGATAGAAACTACTTTCCAGTTTTCCGTTTCTGTGAAAGTCCTTAGAAACTGAAGACGTTTACGTTTAAGGAGAAGCTACATACGCAGACATCTATTATCCTCAATTTAGTAAAAAATGTATATCTGAAACACCTCCCGTGGACAAGTATTGATTATGAACTTACCGTGCAAAATGTATGCAGTGTTAGCAAACCATTGCTTAATTTTCGTTTAAGCTAGCTGGTTAAAAAATGTTACTTTTGAGAAAGTTCAAGTATAAACAGATTTATGCTGGCAGTGCAACGATTAAAACGTAGTCCCTGTCTGTGCGTTTGTGAGCATAAGGGGGAGGGCAGCCTACAGATCAGGGCAGCAGACATTTTCACAAATGCACATTTCATAGACTTAAGAGTGCAAGAAAATTTGCATGTCTTTACTGTGTAAGCCAACTTAATTTTGACTTAGAGATCACGGTTCCCAGCTTGTGGGAAATTCAGCTTCCGTGATTTGGGGGGTTTTCCTGCCCAGCATCGTGCGAAGCATCAGTAAACACAAGGCAGTGACGGGGACGAGATGGAAGCTTCAGGGAACGTGACTTTAGCACAAATGTCTCGGCCATGATACCCCGAGAGGAGGTCCTCAGCAACAGATGGAGGTGACGGGCTTCCTGTAGAGCAGCGACAGGCACAGGGCTCTTGGCCTCCCTTTGGGACATCATGATGATAAGAGACACTGTCCGAACCACAGGATAGAAGGGGAACCACCATGACCTGGTGGGCAGCAAGGCTCCCGTGACAGCTTAAGTCAGAGACCCTTGGGGCAAAACATTTTATAGTGAAGCAGGGGTAGGGGTGGGGCTGCGGCGAAGCTGGCGAGTCGTCATCTTGTGTCTGTTATTACACTATTTTATGGGAAACACGGGTTACAGAACTAAATCCTATTCAAAAGCTTAACAAAGACTCCTTGCTATTTATTATTTATTTTTGGATGGACTGTTATTACTCTGAGAAACCTGTCCAAATAATAGTTCACATGGGTTTCAAATTCTTAAGCAATTATAAGTAAAAAGCCCAGATTTTGAAAGATCTTTAATAATTTGATTTAAAAAAAAAAATCACTGATCAAAACTTCCCAGCACACCTTCTGCACCCCTGCCTCCGATATTCCGGCTGGCCGGGGCCCCACAAGGCCGCAGGGCTCAGCATCACAGAGGACACAGCTCCGTGTGGACTTGCGTGCTGGTCACCACTACACCTCAGCGGGCTCTCCTTCACCCTCAAAGCATCTGACCAGAGGGGCAGCCTCCTGAAGCTCTCATCCCCTTGGCACCCGGCCAACAACCTTATGGGGACCTCCTTCTGTCTCCTTGAAGCCTTTCCTTCCTCAGCCAGCGCCTCGCTCTCGCTCCCTGCCCATGTACTGTTACCCAGGGTAGAACACCTTTCTCACCTGGATGTCTCCGGAACACTCACTCTACTCTCCAAGCTGGTACCATGTCATCTATGGGCTAAGCTTGGCCTGGGACCTCTTAACCTCTGCTCTCCCTCACTGCCACCTCTCTGTGTTCCCAAGATGGCCCTGGTCTCTGCACAGGCAGGTCCTCTGCCTGAAGGGGCCTCCCAGCCACCTTCCTCTGATTCCTGAGGTCCTTGTGTCCTTGCTCAGGCAGCTGGCGGGCTTCTCCGTGCCCTCTGCACAGTCCCAGGCAGCTGTGTCCTCCCAGAGTCCAAACACCCAGGACAGGGCGCTCTTTCATTGATTCATCTTCCTCCAGGGTAAGTCTCCTTGCGCAGGGGTGGGATCTTGTTTTTTTCCATCTCAGGGGCCTGGCCTGGTTACCCGCACATAGTAGGTGCTCAATTATTTTATGAATGACTACGTAACATGATTATACAGCACATTTTTAAAACTGAGTTATAATCGACATGTGACATTGTGCGAGTCTGAGGTGTCCAATGTGTTAATTTGATACATTACATGTTGCAATATGATTACCACCGTAGCATTAGTTAACACCGCTCATGTCGCATAATTTAACTACAAACAGATACCTTTTGAAATACAAAATAACCAAGGAATCCCAAAGAATGTAATTCTCCTCGGACTAAATTAAACAACAAAAAAAGAAAGCCTGAGTAATCCTGCTTTTCAGAGAAGCGATGGGTTGAAGGGGTGATGTTTCTGAATCACACAGCACTGACATGACGCCACTCTGTTAGAGTAGAGATTTAATCAGCACTCTTTGGCGAGGACACTCAGAATCCCCACCAGCCAGCAACGTGACAGGTAGGTGGTGATCCAGACCTCCTGTGCACCATTGCGCTCCGGTCCAAGAGAGAATTGGAGCTGATGGCACCTAGTGACAGCGCCTTGGCGATAGCTCGGTGCAGGGGACTGACGACTTTAGTACGAACTCATACTATTTGCCTTTTAGTGAAAATTTCAACTACTAAAGATGCTATGCACACAAATCTGAGAATCATCTATTTGTAGTTTATCTCTCAAAATAAACACTGTAGATACTCTGAGAGACGCAGAGCTACTGCGAGATTTTTAAGATTGATCAACGCTAATAGCATGGTTTTTATTTGAAGGACAGGAATAGTTGTTATTGCATGAACATATCATTAAATATTGGACTGAGTAACTTATATTTGCCTCAGTTCAGCAGAACAGGAAGCACGTTTATATCCTAAGGGGTCGCCACATTAAATAGAAGCTGCCCACTTAAATTTGAATTTTAGGCTAAACCATGAATAAGTTTTAAGTGCTAGTATGTCCTATTCAATATTATTCATGGTTTATCTAAAATTGAAACTTAAGTGGCCATCTGTATTTTTATTTGCCCAAATCTTGCAACCGTATTATATCCACAGTTCATTTGATCATCTCGGCCAGCTAGTGAAGATGTAACTAAGGTGGGCATGAGTATCCCCACTTTATAGATGAGAAAGTTGAGTTTCAGAGAGTAGAAGAACTGATAAATATTTCCTGTAAGTTGTCCTTTCAAACTCCTGTTAGGGAGTCGGACATGAAATAAGTTTTCACTTCAGTGCTAACGCACAAGATAAAAGATTGCAAGATGAACTCCAAAGTAAACATTAACTTAAAAGTTACTGTGAGGGAAGCTCCGTGATACCTAGGAGAGGTAGTTTTACCGAAGATTATTTGCATTCTCTTTTTATTTCATGAACTCTTCTAGAAGTCATAAAAGTCAATCAATTGGGAGATAGCAAGAAAGAAGTCGACACTCTGGTCCATTGGAGCTGGCACCTGCTGCCCATCTGGAGGACATGTACAGGTGGCATCTGCTTTAGAGTGAAGGGTTCCCCTGGTCGCCAGGACCACGTTCCTTCTCCACGTGTGACAGCAACTCAGACAGACACAGTGATCGACACCTCGCTCTCTCATGGTGTCCGTGTAAAGGGTGAGGCGTGTCGACGCAACTCTGTGCATGAGCAGAATGTGTACGTACACTTAGGAGGTGGCATTTCTGGGAATAAGAGAAAGGGACAACTACCCCGAGAAACAAGGACCGTGCAAGGCGCCGTCACTGGACCAGACCTGGCACAAGCAAAGGGCTTCACTGACACACGCGTCGATGATCTGAGAACCTTCCCGGGCACAGACCATCAGAGTATGGATCCAAACAATTCCCATCCCTGACTTTTGACGGTGACTAAGAAGCCATGGAAGACCGGAAGCCAATCTGCTGGCAGATTGAAGACGCAGCGGTAAATCGGGTCGCTGACGCTAACAGAGGTGCTCAGTTCCGCCTCGATGTTCTGAGCCACCAGGAAAAGGCGGTAAATAAAATGGCTTTCCTGGGTAGTGTTGGAACACTGTCCCGTGGAAGAGTAATAAATTTAATTTCTGAAGTGACTGCTGGGGACGGAAGACGTATTCATGCAATACGTATCCAATGACTGGAGTGTACCCTGAACAGGACAAAGTTCCCCCAGAGAGCTCCAGACACAAGCAACGGTGCCCGGAACACGAATAGTCCCTCCACATCCTTCCCCGACAGGATGCGCGCGCGTCTCGGGTCAGGGGAGCGACTGAGCCCGGTGTGGGGCGAGCCAGTGAAATGGGAGCAAAATCGAGCCGAAACCTTCATGGCTTTCGCAGGAAATAGACACCTGTTTTGGTTTAAAGGAAGAGACGTTTTGAGGGCATGGTGTGGTCGTGAAGATGGCTGTCAGGACAGGTGCCTCCTGCGTTTTGTGGGAATAGGGTGACTTGGCGTGGGAACTGGAGAAGCAGCAAAATGGATTAAAACGCGCACAACACCTTCGAGCGCTGACGGGGAGCCGGAGTTTACCTGGACCAGCACCATCTGATGGAAACGGATTACAACCCACATGTGTAACCCAAAATGTTTCTAGAAGCTGCATTTGAAACCGGAGTAAAAAGTACAGGGGTGAATTAACTTTAATTCTATATTAATTCTATCTTTTTACTTAATCCCATAGACTCCATCTGTTAGAATATCTAATGTTTCAGTATGTAATCGGTATAAAATTATTGAGCTATCTGGCATTCTTTTTATATGAGGCCTTTGAAATCTGGGTTGAATTCAGATTAGCCGTATTTCAGTGTCCAGGAGCCACCTGAAGCTGTGGCCATCGTCTTCGACAGCTCGGAGACAGACAGGGGTGTTTCGGGGCTGCCCTGGAGAGCCAGGTGCCACCGCCCCCCATGCCAGGCGGCACTTAGTAACCCACGACGTGACACGCTTCTGTCTCCCTGCGTTTCACACTGCAGCTTCCCGCATGACTCCCTTTGAGCAAAGGGTTCCTCTGCCACACACACGGACAGTCCCTGCTCTGGATGTCCTAGCAGGTAAGAGGACACAGGTCCTCAAAAGAGAAGGGAGGATTCGTGACGATCCAGCAGCGAGGACAGCCCCGGGGCTGCAGCCGGGTCCCGAGCTCCTCGCCCGCCCACGGGCGGTGACAGATGTCCTGTGAGGGCGGCACAGTTACTGCCGGGCCACTTGGGAACGTGAAGATTGCCACATCACCACGGCATCACAGAAGGCTCTTCTTGTTTTCGTTTGCTGGCTTCGTAGAGTTTTCCTTCCATCCAGAGGTCACGCGAGCCCTGTCGGCCTTCTTCCCTGCCCGGCTCCGCACCTGTACACAGTAACTGGGGACCCGAGGGTGTGGGTGATCTCGGCCTCGGCCTCTAGCGACACGTCTTCACTCTTGATCTTTCCTAATCTTCCATCGCTGCCCCTCCGAGGCTCAGCCCCCTCTCAAGTCCTTGGCTGCGGCCTCCATTCGAATTGATGGCTGAACCAAGGTGGGTTGGATCAACAGTCCCAGTGTCTTTCTGTAGCCACGATTTTGTCTGGATGTCGGATGCTGTCCGCGTCCGCTTTGGCACGTCCTTCTTTCGCTCTCATCAGGAGTCTTTTCAGATCCTCGCTGCTGTCGACCAGTAAGATGGAGCACCTGCATACCCAGGTTACTAATTTCCTTCCGCTCCGAGTCTAGCCCAGTGTCTCGTGTGATGTGCTCTGCGTACAGATTAAACGCACTGGGAGATAAAACGCACTCCTGTCTGATACCTTTGCCCACAGGAAACCATTCCGTCTCTCCATATTCTTCCTGACAGTGAAGGAGGCTGATAGGAAAAAAAAAAAATGGTTCATCTGAAATAGAGTTGGAAGAGAGCTCTACGAATACCCTGGACTGCCAGAAAAATAAAAGAGCAGGTGGGTCCTAGAGCAAATTAAGCCTGCGACATCGCTGGTGGCGGAAATGACCAAACTGCAGCCGTTCTGCTTCGGGTTCATTGTGAGAAGGCAGGGGTCTTTGGAAAAGACAAGAATGCTGGGAAAACAAGACAGTAGGATGAGAGGAAGACCAGATATGAGGTGGATCGACTGACTCCGTGAGAGAAGCCGCAGACCTGAGTCTGCAGGAGCTGAGCAGGGCTGGTGGGGACAGGACCCTGTGGACATCACTCATTCGTGGGGTCGCCGGGAGTCACAGCCGACTCGACGACATGTAAAACACAGACTCTGTGCCCTCCTCGTGGAGTGTAGCTTCTGTAGCACTTTTCTGAGCAAACGAATGAATGACCCTGGCTGACTTCCCAAACGGAAAGGTATGGACGCGTGTGCCTTTCACCCACAGCCCGAATAATCAACACGTGAAAGCCAATACAAACAAGAATAAAGACCGATATATTCATCCCCAGTTGAGCTAACATGAAAATAAAGCACAGGGGGATAGCTTGACAGACACAAATAAAAATACAGAACACCTCCATTTTTCTAATTCAGTCAATCTACTGAATCCGACAAGACAAGTTCTTGGTAACGATGAGCGACCCTATCGATATGGCCACCTCGACATGCAAATCCCTGAAGATCTTTTCGTTTCCTACAATTTCGAACAGTCACAAGATATTAGAGTTGGAAAGAACTTAGGATATTTTGAATTTTGCAGGAGAAGAAAGCAAAGCCCAGAAAGGCTGAGTTACAAAGATCAGGCTATCGGCCCAGAATTTAGGTCCTCTTCAAATCCATCGTGTGCTGGTTTCTAAACCTTCGGAGGTATTTTTGTTTTGGAAATAAGTAAAGGATAATACACAATCCCTATAACGAGCAACAGTAATTATATGGCTGGTGATTTCCTCAAAGATCAGGGTTGCTGATAAAACAGAGTATTTAATGGTAGTTGTTACTCAAGGCAATGCTTAGGCCATGATTTGTAGACGTGTGTTTATCTTAAAGAATTCAGAGCACAGATAATTAATATATAAGTGGGGCCAACCCCTGGAGAGATCTGACTTTTCTATCAGGCCCGGGGCTCTCATTCCATAAGCTCAGGAAGCAAATGAGAGAATAATCTGAGGAAAAATACCTCTATGTCAGTTCTATTTTGAAAAAGAAGATTTAAGGTGACAAAAGATTTGTTTAAATTAAAAAGTCAACAATTGAAATAAGAACCCTTGAACCACTGATTGTCATATGCAATATAAGCTCTGTGTAATCTAATGTACATAATTCAGTTATTAGTGGTTGAAAATTAATCATATTTGACTTTAAGGAGAAAGAGCTGATATTTTTCTCATTTTCAATGTTCATATTGCTAACCGACATGGATTTGTTAGTAGTTTTAACGAGACTATTTTGCATCTTGATAAAATAAATGGTCAAGTACAACAAAGAAATACGCCTTACAATAAGACAGGGACTGTTACAAGCTGAATGGTGTCCTCAAAATTCATGTTGAAGACCGAATTCCCAGTACCTCAGAATGTGACTGTACTTAGCTATAGGGCCCTTAAAGTGGTCGTTAAGACAAAAAGTGGTCCCTAATCCAATACGACCAGTGTCCTTACAGAAAGAGGAAATTAGGATACAGACATGTGCACCCAAACGAGAGGACACACTGAGGAATCAGGCATCTGCGAGCCAAGGAGAGAGGCCCCAGAAGAAACCGAACCTGCCGACAACTTGACCTTGGACTTCCAGTCTCTAGGACTGGAAGAAACAAATTTCTGTTGTTTAATCCACCCTGTCTGCAGCACGTCGTTACCTTTGTTACGGCAGATCCAGCAAACTAGCTCAGGACTTCAACCCCAAAGTAGGAAATATAAAAATAGATTTTGTAATCTGGATAATTTGCTCCAAGTAATTTCAAGACGAGACTGTAAATTATTTTCCCTAAGATATTATGACTCCGATTGTAATGCAAAGGCATCATAAATTACATGTTAGACTCAATTCTTCTTTTACCGTGTAAGATTCATATTATTAACAGACCGATATTTTCAAATATTGGCATTTATTTCATGTATGCCTTGTACCTATTGTCTTGGGTTAGAAAAGAAGCAGGAGATGACAGAGGACCCAAACTGTGAAAAGTTGATGCATTTTGATAAACATTATACGGTAATTTACGTAGCTGATGCCATCGATCACTACCTTTAGGCTAATGACTCTGGTGACTCTGGTGACCTTTGGAGGGAAATTAGAAAGAACTAATGACTGCTCAGGAATGAACTTTTAAGCATCTGAGGCAAAGGTCACTGTTGTAATGAATTTCTTTTTAGATTTGTAGAATTTCAGTCTCACCAAAATTCAAGAGTTTATGGAGAGGAAAGAAGACAGGAAGAAAGAATGGAGAGAAGGAGGGAAAAGAAATGTGGTCAGCTCAATAAAACATTTACTATTGCTGTGAATAAAACAATACTTTTTGAGTTTTCATACTTGCATATGACCAGAGAGCCTTCTGTAATTCACTAAAACTTGAACAATGAAACAAACAATAACTGAAAGTCATTACCCCCTATGTGTATAGTGATTGCCATTCTGATGACCTTGAGACCCTTGAGCAGAGAAAAAAGACACAGAGTAATTAACAGTTCTAAGAAGAGCTGCCTGAAGCACTTCGTAAACACATAATAAATGTATATATGTATTTCCTCTAAGGTTGCAACAAAAAAAAACATAGAGGGTAGAGCGGTAACATTTTTTCATTCGTTTTGTAAGAAAAGAAAAAAGTTATACCAAGAAATAAACAGAGGGCTCGTTGACGGAAAGGTGATACAAAGATGCAGGGGTGGTTACAAAGCACAGGACAGTTAAATCTGTTACTTATATTCTATTTTTCTCTTTCGAGTCCCTATGATTTGTTATGTTTTAAAGGACGCTTTATTATTCAACTTTCCCTGTGCTGAATCCAGTATGGAAATTAAAACTTTGAAAGGGACAAGTGGCAATTCTGACAAGGGTTACCTGTGACAGGGCCGGAGAGTTGCCGCGGACAGCAAGGTTGCTCACCTGGCAAGCTAAACTACTGTATTTCCAACTGTGCGTTTGACTCAGATTCCCCAACGCTAAATCCGAGAGCCATTTTTAGGGATTGTCTCATCGACACAGAATTACAGCTGTGTGAAAGGAAACCTTTTGAATTTGCAACCATTGCTTTTCCAGCCATTATCCATGAGGTAATGATGAAATGCCCTCTTCCACTCGCTGGGCAGCAGGTTGCCATAGCAACAGATCATTATACAAAGTTCATCAATTCAGCCGGTCCTTACCCCAAAGTAGCAGACAGCTAATATGTTACGAAAGTCCTTTCTTTTAACTTATAATTGAGCAAATGAATTACATGGGTCCTGGCATCGGGAGCTCAGTGCTACAGTTCTTTGGTAAAAGGGAAATTAAAAGAGGAAAATGGGTCTTCTTGGCCAGTGGATGCCTGAAACGGAGATTTTAATTAACTCGGTTTATCAGCTTCAACTAATGGCTATTTCCTCCCCAAAAGAATACGTTAGCCAGTTTAAACATCCTAGTCATAATTATATGCAACATTCTTTTATCTCAGAGTTTGAATTTAACTCACATTCTCGCGTCCTCACCCTCGCACGTCAGCTCCAGGGAGCCAGGCGCTGGGGACACAGCGTGTGGTGCCCACCATGGACTCTCTGGAGTCTAGGAGAGCCCCCGGCACACAGTAGGTGCTCAAGCAGAGCGCATGGTTCGGTGTGTGGACCCTGAGGCCCAAAGGCCCAGGTTAGACTCCAGGTTCCAGGTGACTCGCATCTCTGTGTCTCCTCCACCCTGGGGCCCAGCTCACGGGTCCAGGGCCACACAGGGAGCGAACTGGTGCAGATGGTGCCTGGCACGCAGCGTGTGTTATGCAAGAGTTTGCTGTTATTACTTTCTTGCTCCTTTTAGCTTATGGACTATAAGCCCTACTGCACGAAACCTCAGGAGCACCTTTCGGCCCTGTAAATCATAAGCTGGTGCTTACAGGAAATTTACTACTGAAGTTTCCTGTGAATAAAAACCATATTACATTTAAAACGAGAGCGCAATTAATAGAGTCCTCTGGGCGTCTTTTCTAAAGCTCTCATCTAACCCCACAGCTTAAATCTAACGCTCATCGTCTGCTAAGGAGGCAATTAAAGTTTCCAGAAGGAAATTACTTGCCTGAGATTTATTGAACCTAAATTACAAAACAGCCCCTTAGTTGGTGAAGCTGGCAGGCCTGCTCTGATTGTCAGTAGGCAGGAATACAGAGTCTAAATTACCCCCTCGCCCCCAGTGGTAAAATTTATACTGCTTCTGACTCCATTAGGTGTGGATTGAGATGCTTGAGAAAAACCTACGCTAAGCACTTTTGTACATGTACAACATTAATTTCAAAGAAAAAAGAGAGCTCCTTACTCGATGGAATAAGAAAAGTATTGTCTCATTTTTCAGAACCGCTACATGATACTAATTATGAACCAGCAGCTGAAGTGCCCGGATATTTGGTCGCTGCCGTTTTCACGTGCTTTCCTCGGGCATGAACTTATTCATTCCTATGGCTTCAAACCGACCTGAGGTCTCTAGTACTGACCCAATCCTCTCTCTCTAGTTTCAAAGAAGGATTTCCAATCGACTCCCAGACCTACACATGCAGCTGGAACTCGGCGCATCCAGAGCTGAGCTGTGTCTCCCCTTTGGCCCAGATCTGTCCTGGCCCCGGAAATCCTGAACTCGTGTGTGAGGATAAAAACGTCAGTCTGGCCCGCCCTGCCTCCCGCCTTCATCTCCTGTCTCTCTGCGCCCAACTCCCGCTAACTTAAATGCCTCAGTCTTTCTAGAGCACCTCACACCTTTCGACAGCTGCCTGTTTTGCACAGGTTGTGCCTCTTCCCAGGAAGACACTTCGATACCTTCTCCACCCGGCAGCCACCTCCCTACTTCCCCAAAGCAGCTCCCTCGCTCTCTTCTGGGGTGGGGGTGTCAGTATTCCCAGACCTCTGTGCCCCTGGGATCTGGAGGCAGAAATGGATGAAGAAGGCTAAGCCTATACTTTTCGACTGGACCTTGAAGGATGAGTAGGCATTTGCCAGCGCAAAAGGAAATGAGGGCATACGAGGGAGAGGCTGACCTGACCAAAGCAGGCAAGATGAGGGACCGCGCCTCGTGGACATGTAGGGTTAAATGTCCCTTGGGAGGGTGGAGCCTTGGGATGGAGCCAGAAAACGATCTTGGGAAACAGTCCAGTTTGAGTGCGCTTGCTCAGTGCCACGCACTGGCTCGAGAAAGTGCTGAGCTCTGCAAACCACATCGGTCAGCGATTCGGAATGTAGATCCTAGGACCTGCGAGTTAGCAACTTCAGCGGCCCAAACCGTGGACTGTGGACCGCGTACAGATCACAAACACACAGTGACACAGATCCCCTCTTGTGGGACGGAATGGGCAGCTTCGCCTGCTGGGCAGCTTCGCCCTGTGGGTCGGTCGCCCATGGCAGCAGGTGACTTGAATTCTCCCGTCTGCCATGCAGAATGTCATTGTCTACGGTCGCCACGACCGGGGAGCTCTGCCCCAGACAGGGTCCTACACAAGTTCCAGGAGACATGACAAGGATGCATCTGACAGCATCGCTGAGGACAGCAAAGTCCTGCAATCCGCCCAAACACCCACAGACGAGGTTAACGTAAATTCAGGCAAACAGAGAAAAACGACATGGCCACGACGATAACAGGACTCAAGTTGCTGCATAAGGAGAGATGAATCACCGACAAAAAAAATGAACGCAACTTTAAAAAGCAAGTCTCAGGAGAATACACTTGTATCTAAAATCACATCAAGCTAAGCCATGTCATTTAGGGTATAAAATGTGGTGAAATTATTAAAGAAAGCAAGGAAGTAATAGAAACAAACTTAGGCGTCGTGGCACTTTCAGGAAGAGAGCGTGGGTTTCGCGTGGGGCACGGCGGTGTGGCCTGGCTGCTGGGTACACTGGCAGGCCTGTTATTTACTCCCTATACCTAACACACACATCAAAAACGGTATTATGTTTGTAGGCCGTGGCCTCCCAGAAGCCTTGTTAAAACCGAAAACTACTCTACGGAATGCAGCTCTCGATCTTTTTAAATTTAGGTGTGCAAACCCACCCCCACACCACATGCTGTCTCCCTACATACGTACCTGCACTTGATGGAAAGCTAATTTTCGATGCAAATATATTAAAATAGGAGTAAGTATTCAAAATAAAAGGGGCCTGAGCATATAATAAGATATACGCATTTCTGTTCCATAACCGTTTTCTTGAGATGTCACGGTTACTCTTTGGAGGATGCCTGGGGTGCGAGCCAACACGCTTCCCCTCTATCCACATAATGACCCGGATATGGGAGGAGGCAGCGTCAAGGAAGAAGGGCTCCACGTGAGAAAAGGGTGGAAAGTCTGCTGGTGTCTGATTAAGAAAGAATGAAGGATAAAGGTGTGGGAGGGAGAAGCCAGGTGGATGGCAGAAAGCTACTTGTTCCTCAGCAAACCCTCCTGGCGACCATCGAACTTTTTATGATGTTTTCTGATTGCCGTGTCTTATTCCTGTTAAACACAGTCTGGTAGAGGAGCTGAGTTTATACCTGACAGCCTGAGAATCACATTACCCCTGAGCATGGACAGGAAGTCGTGAGCATAACCCCAGAGGTTAATTAACACTAATTATGGGGAGGGCGGCAGACTTCCAAAGGCATGAAAATGGGAGTCTGAAATAAGGAACAGATATCTAAGGGACAGGAAAGCCCCTGCTGGCATCCAAGGGGCAAGAATGGCACTAATTCTTACACGTTCCTGGGCGGGGGGATAGGCTTATACTGTGACACGTTACTGAGATGAATTGCTGAAAACCCAGCCACTAAACACGCCCCACACTAATGACACAGCTCCAGGACCCTGGGCGTGCTAGCTTCGGCGCTGACTTCCCCATGTGTCTCCCCGAATCTTTTCTGGGTGCACGTTTGTTTTTGATCCACGTGGCATCCCAGCTCATTTCTTATTCACACGGAAGGCAAATGAGTCTTGACAAAAATCACTGTTTTTTTCCTAACTGGGATTCAAGTGGCTGAGGGGCAGCCTGGTTCCAACACCAGATATACATCCTCCAACCACGGAGGCCGTAGCGAGGGTCCCAGTCAGACAGCAGGCGACAGAGGACCAGGGAAGGTGACAGTGTAGGACCAAGCACAGGGCACACAAATGGTCCTCTGATTCCTGGGATGGGATGTGTCAGAGGATGCAGGACAGAACTCAGACACTGGAGAACACGGATCACGGTCCATGAGGAAACAGGTCAAAGGTTCGGTCACTAAAACTGGCTGGGAAGTCAGAGCCCAGCCAGGGCGCTCGGACCTGGCGCTCGGCCTGTGCCCTCGTGCTCCTGGCATTCTCTGTGCTCAAGGCCAGGAAGACCCCAGAATCTGAGGACCCGGGGGTGCAAGATCTTTGAAAGTTAGAGATTCCTGAAGACAAGCTGTCAGGTGACTCCTCACAGGTCAGCGATTCAACAGAGACCAAGACAGCTGGCTCGTATCCCATCCTCGCAGAGACAAATTAATGCCGCCCACGAAAATAGTTTCTGAAACGCCGACGTTGAGTAACCAATACAATTTCGAATTGAAAAAATAAGTGGTACTTTAACTCAAAGAGCATCCGCTCGTTTTGAAGACTGCCTTTAAAGACCTGCTTAATCAAGGACAAGATCAGGCTTTCGTGGTTGGGGCCGTTTTCCACTTGGAGCCAGTGTTCTTTTGCGATGGTCAAGGTCAGATTTCAGAAATTAAGTGATCGTATCAGTGAAGACCTAAACGAAGCCCCCAACCTAATAATTAATCTTAGAGATCATTTTCGATATTTAAAGTGAGAATGTGTTTTTATGATTTCAAAACCTCATAAATGTATTTGAGTATCTGGACAATTAATTACTGAAGTTTTTATCGCTGGCACAAATACATAAAATTTAAGACCTGTAATACCTCATATCTGGTCTGGGGTGTGAAAAACAACTTCTGCAGGTCTCAGGATCACCA
This sequence comes from Pteropus medius, assembly GCF_902729225.1. Classification (NCBI taxonomy): domain Eukaryota; kingdom Metazoa; phylum Chordata; class Mammalia; order Chiroptera; family Pteropodidae; genus Pteropus; species Pteropus medius. The sequence goes on along the minus strand of NW_024351073.1, from coordinate 21,451,426 downwards.
TTTAGTAACTAGAAAACTCTCATCATTTCAGCCTCATATAACAATGCTTCACACATATTTCTAGTTCAAGAAAGAAATCTTTTTTGAGCACATTTTTTCCCTTCCTCTCATTTAATTCCTCAAGTACAAAAGAATTAGATATTTAATCAGTTTCATTATACTCAGCCGGAGTTCGAGAATTAGACTAAAAATAGATAATAAGCACTGTCCTTCTGAACATCCTTTTAATCTTAAAATGCTTTAATTTCAAACAGAGTTTAGCTTTTGTAGGCTTTAGGAATCTACAAAGTGATGATAATCTATCACTTGGTCAGAAACTTAATTAATTTGCATTGAATGCTCTTAAATGGCTCAGAGTTTTTTCTTTCTCTTTCTCTTTTGTTTGGGGTTATTTAAACTTATATTTGGGTTAGTTAAAATAATAAACGATCGGAATGGCTGGGTGGACAGATGCCTCCCCGCTTCCCATCTCACTGTCCGCTCAGCATTCATTTATCGTTCACTAAGGTCTGGACGATCGGAATGGCTGGGTGGACAGATGCCTCCCCGCTTCCCATCTCGCTGTCTGCTCAGCATTCATTTATCGTTCACTAAGGTCGGCAGATGCAAAGCAGTCGGGGCGACTTTCTTCTGCACATTGATTTTCCTTTGGTCTGTAAGATCAACTGGGACATAATTATAGCTTCAGATATTCTTGACTTCAGGGGTTGGTTGAGTTCAGGCTGCCTTGAGTCTTCAGACAAGAGCTCATTATCAAGAGTCACTGTCTTCATCTTATCGTAAGAAAAACTTACTTATCCAACAGGTAAGTCAGGTGGGTCAAGTAACAGCAGCATTTGCCCCTAAGGGCCTCAGCTGGACACATCATCCATTCCTAACACTGTGAGAATTCTGTGGTTCCTTGATAAGAACCTCTGCAGCATCTTGCTGTAAAGATGATCCTCTTTAAAGACCATAAAATACCCACTTAACGCACAATGACTTGGCCATCTCTATGTTTCAGAAAGGAAAGGGAGATGAAAGCATTACAAACCGAAAAATAACTGGACGGCTTTTTAACCTCTTTGTGGGATTATGCTATTTTTTTTTTTTTGGACAGGAATACGGTCAAGACATTCTGAAGTTGACATCTCTGCAAGTGACAAATACTTTCCCGCGCATTCAGCTTTGTTTGTACACATGTGCACTGTTACTAATTGCAGCACCATCAAGTTGTTTACCCAGATCACAGTTGGCTGCAGGCATCCTGGTGGAAGGGAACAGGTTGTGTTAATTCATCAAGCTGATCTGGGGAGAATCCACTTCTTCTAATGGGTTCCTGGTGGGAACTACAAAATTAATAGGTACACCTCACCGCCCACACCTTAGCCTTCTTACAGGTCTCTCAAATCCCTTCTTTTGACACTAAGGGATGTCTCTACCCACATCTCCTCTGTGAAGGCTTATTTTGCAAGGAATGATGAGATGTTTTTTCTTCCGGTCACTCTGGGGTGTAACAAATTCGGGAAGAAAAGCGCGTATATAATGTCATCATTAACGATACTTCATCATGCCGTGGAGACTGACTACAGCTACTCCTTCCTAGTCTTTTTGAATGCACTGTCGTCTGCTTTAGAATTTAATTACCTAGATGCCAAGGCCGAAGTCTGCTGAGCACGGCTGGTCATTATTGCCAGGCGAGGGTCAGATACGCAAGTTAGCAAGGACAGCAGAATGTGTTAAGATGGAGCATGAAAAAGGTAGATGTTCGAAACTGAGGCGTAAACAATCGTACGAGTAATGTGTCTGCTATGATCGGATGAGGTTCCGCGTTGGCCCCAGCGGCCTGACACCTTTGCGAAGCCCCCGCTACCACGTCCCCTGTGTTAGGTGAAATCGCTGCAGAGATTCACTCAGTCCACTGAGTTTTCCTAGTGCAAAGATTCGATTTGTTATCGCGTCGTAACAGAATCAAATTACTCCAGATTTTATGGTACCAGGAAGAATTCCGCTTTCTTATTTAACAGCCCAGAGGATGAGTGTGGTGGCCCAGCCGACAGCGATTTCACAGATTGCTCTCACGCCCGTCGGGGGGTGTGGAGCTGTGGTGAAGTTCTCCAGTTTTGCTCCCTGAATTCCCAAAGGGATCAGGAAACTGCACCACAGAGCTCCCAGCGACCCCGGGCAGAGGACAGCCTCTTCTTGTGGGAACCCTGAATCTTCCCCGGGGGGTCCTGGAATCACTGGGTGTCAGAGGGACAGCGCCCCCTGGGGGAGAGATGCAGTCACCTTCCTGTTTGTGGGTGAGGGCAGGACGATGCCCCGACAGTGTTTATCCGTCCAGTCAGGAAGGAACACACATCCGGCCACAGCATAAAGAAAGGAAGGAGCAGAGAGCAGACGTGTCAGGAGCGGTGCAGCAGAGATGGTGACAGCTCTTACGTTTTTAATTTGCCAGGGATTTTTGTTTGTGTATTTGTTTTCGATTCGTGGGGAACTAGCTGTTCAACGCTGTGAGACACATTTCCCCCTTGCCTTCCTCTTCCACGCTGCAGATTTTTTTTCAGTGCATACATTTGCTCATGCAGCACAGGAGCCAATGGAAAATGAGTTCATTCTGCCACGAGCCCTTCAGTCAAGTCTAGAGAACCAGATACAGAACAAATATCAATGCAGCCCAGCAGCTCAAACCAGAGGAAGAGCTGTTTTTCCCTTTAAATATGAACAGAACTAAGGATTGCAGGAGTGGCTGCTTGCCCCAAGGAGAAACATTTTATATTTAATTTTAAACTTTCAAGTCTTACATCGAGAGGTTTGTTTGTTTCTGTTTCTGTTTTGTTTTTGGTGGGGGCAAAGAGCACATGCGGGGTGGGGGGCCTCCTACCGGTGGCACATTTCCGAAATGGGCTCCACAATAATGTAGACCCCTCCCATTGAGCAGCGAGACCTGAATACGATGACGGCATGTCACTCCTGTGATTGGGTGACATTATGTGGCGACAGTGAAGGGATTCTGCAGATGTCATTAAGATTCAAAATAAGTTGATTTTGAATTCATCAAAGTGGGATTATCTTTTGTGGGCCTGGCTTAATCAGGTGAAAGCACTGAGGAGAGGGACTGGGCTCTCCCTGTGGATGAAGGTGCTCTCTGCAGGCCGGCTGGGGTGAGAGCTCACGTGGAGAAGACTATGTGGGAGGGGACCGCAGATGGCCTTGACTGGCCTCTGCCAGCAACCTGATTGAGCTTGGAGTGGGTTCTTCACCTGTCAGGCCTTCGGGTGACACTGCAGTCCCACCTAATGTCTCAATGGCAGCCTGGTGAGACCCTGGGCAGACAATGCAGCCAAGCAGTGCCCAGGCTCCTGACTCATGGAAGCTAGTATTATGATACTATGTTACAGAACCAATACAAAACTTATAAATCTCTGAATATCCTATCGACACCTTGTTGAAGTGTTCGTGAAGCTGTGTCTCCTTCTGAGCTCAGCTGCCCTTCTTGTGGCACACGTGACCCTGGCCCACCCACGGTTGATGTCAGTGGGCCCCCGGCCCGAGTGTGGCTTCCGTGCAAGCTAACCAGTAGCCTTCAAGGCGGTCCGGCTTGGAGGCTTCTGCACAGCCAGAACTACAGTGATTAGGGAGACAGCTCAGACTTTCAGGAAAGTAAATCAAGAAACGCAGCACCGAGGCGACTGCTGGGGGTGAGGGGTGCAGAAACAGGTACCCTCACAGTGCAACCATTACTCGAAGTGACCTGTGCAAGTGTTCCTCACCACCGAGAGAAGCAACCTAATTCGAGTTAACCACAACGATCAGGTAAGGGCTGCAACAAGATCAGGTCCGCTGGTATGTGTGGACTGCTCCAACAGCAGCCACTAAACGCGTCACACGGCAGGCTGGAGCAGTAGGAGCAGCAGCGGCTAGAAGATGATTCCTGAGAACTACAGCATGTAAACCCTGTTTGGACAAATATATCGCTTTCTGGAAATGAGAAGACCAGGACCACTACAGGCTGCTGCTGCTGTCTGTCTGGCTACCCTGTAGAACTGTGTTCAGGGTGCCCGTGACAGAAGATGAAGGCGGGGAACAGGAACAACAAGACTTCCCTAAGGCTTTTAAGATGCTCTTCTAACTTGTAATCGTACAATGAAAATGTGGGAAACGATGACAGCCGACCCCATCCAAGCTTGCCTGGGGTTCTCATTGGGGGTGGGGTTATTCCTGACATCGCTCACCTGAGTATTTGGAGGGCTTAAATCTGGAGGAAGTGTGCTTGTATTTCTCTCAGTAACCATTTCCTAAAGTTGGCCCCTTGACTTTATCGTCACTGATGACTAAGTTTTTCGTCTTTATTCCTAACTACGGTGAACACCGACAGCATTCCACGTGAAGCTGGATCATGAGATGCCTCTGAAGTTTGTTTTCATTTTTTCTGCCCCTATGTGCTCCCTCCTTGGTCAATAGATGTCTCTAAGAGAAGCAGACCTGTGCCTTCTGCTAGATGATCTTAAATGACCTCTGTCTCACATGTTACTAAGTATTGTATGGAATTCATTTTAATATCCAGCCCAAGTATCTTAATTGAACTTTAAAACTAAACATGGGACAAAGGAAAAGACCACACAGGGCTGCATGTCCCATCTAATCATCGGCATTTGGGATTTATGAGGTTTCTGAGTATAATTTGAGTTCTAGCTCTGGTACCTATAAATACCCCCAGGAGACCTGATATTAAATTTGAATTAACATGAGGGCAAATTAAATAAGTTGAAACTTGCAGGCTGCCATGTTCAGTACTAATAAAATTGATGTCTTATCATGATAGAACTTAGATTTCTTCCTTTAAAAGTAATTTCCTTTTACTACATAGTTGATTATACACACATCATAGAAAAAGTAGGAAAAAAACAGATAGAACTTTACTATCTAAGTTCAAACACTGGTAGCATCTCCACTCTTGAATTTTTTTCATTAAAAAAAAAAAATCATCAGACTCTATATTGAACACAGGAAACTCTGTCTCTCTCTCTTTTTCTCTCTCCATGTATATGTATTCCATAGGTAGATAGGCAAATAGATGGATAAAAATCTCTTAATACAAGCATTTTGTATGAAGAGAAGTAGTTAACAAGCATTAGCAATAATCGTGAAACGTATTTCATGTATTTACAGCAATCAAAGAAATGAATGAGAATGGAGAAGCCATTTAACTGGGGGTTTTACCACCTACAAAGACCTATGTTCTTAAGATCAACAAGAAAAATCCTTTCATAGTAACAGTAGCAGATTCATCATCAAATGATTAGCTAAGTGGGTCTTCTCCTAATTGACTTATCCAAGATGAAAATATCTGTGAAAACTTCTTAAGCACATTCCTTCAATCTGTGCTCCAATAACTGGTGTTGTCCATTAGCCTCGTCTTAGGAAATTCTCATCTAGAAAGTGGAAAGTGGCTTGAATGTTTCCCCGCAGGAGTGGTGACGCAGACGTCACGAAACAAGAAAACCCGGCGCGCTGGGTGGACATTGCTGAAGTCCCTCTGGAGGTACGACGTCCTACGTCCACACAGAAACGGCGAAATGCTCAACAGGAGGACAGCCCAGTGTGGGAACCGGAGACTATGGTGCTTTGACTCCAGGAACGCTCATGGAATTTAAAGGAGTCGTATCAAAAATGTGCACTAGACAGAATTTCTATGGAAAGATGGTAAAGAAACAGTTTTGGTTTCTCTTATCCACGGACTACGCTGATTTACAACCTGGGGCAACTTTCATGTGAAACACGAAAGAGCAAGGCGGGAAGATATAAGACAAAACAATTAGTAAGTAAGACAAAACAATTAGTTGTGTTTCGGCCATTTTAAGTGGTTTGGCATATCTTAGACTGTTTTCAACAGTAGACTTTTCATTTTAATTGGGCCTGGCATAAACTAATCCTAAAGAACTAATTTTGCTCATTGAGTTCAGGACACTGTGACATGTCAGAGGGTGCAGTAGAAAGCCAGCCTATACTTTAAATTTGGCTGGAAGACCAGATGCAAAGTGGAAAAGCAGACCCCAGCTAAATTAGTGGCGTAGGGCTGCTGTGGTAGAATACTACATTCTGGACGGCTTAGAGCAGCAGCAATTTATTATCTCACGGTTCTGGAGGCTGGAAGCCTGAAATCAAGGTGGCAGAGCCACACTCCCTTGAGACTCTGGGAAGAATCCTTCCTTGTCCCTTCCAGCTTCTGGCAGTGGCTTTCCAGTGTCTGCCTGTTGTCACATGTCATTCGTTCTGTGTGTGTGTCTCTCTTCTTTTATAAGGACGCCAGTCTTATCGGATTAAGAGTCCGCCCTACTCCGGTACGACTTAACTAATGACACCTGCAGAAACCCTATTTCAAATAAGGTCCCATTCTGAGATATTGGCAAGTTAGAGATTCAACATATCTTTTAGGGAGGGACACAATTTAATCCGTAATACCACGTAACTGGGATTTTCCTCTATTGCTAATATTCATAATAATTATTCTATCATTAAACTCAAAACTCATTAAATTTTATCTAATCAGCATTTAAACTACATAACATTCCCTTTCAGCCTATGGGAACCTCTTACACAAATGGGCACATGCAGAATAAGCCCATCCAAATTAGGTTTGGATTCTCGATTTCCAGCGAGAAGGACAGAATTCGGAGTAGTCGTAAACAATCTTTCCAGTAGAGCATTTTCACAATTTAATGCTTGCTCGCGCCACTTTAGATAGTTGCAAATTGATGATAAATACTGAGGGAGATAATCGTTAGCGACGGCAATAGTAAATGTCTCACTTAATTTGGGGAACAGAAAGGGTCTCCTGAAGGTTTCTCAAGTCTTACGTACTTAATCCAAGGCAACACTGAGGCTGGACCCTCACTAAGCTGTCTCTTCTTCCTCTCTCTAGAAAGGGAACTAAAAGGCTTGAGAATTAGGCGCTGGAAGAGGCTGCACACAGAGAGATAAGAAAGGCGGGCATGGGATTCAGCTTTGGTTGAGCTAGTTGCCAATTGCTACTCTCACAGAAGAAATTTCGAGACAGGTGGTTATTAATTTGCTTTTTCTACGAGCTCATTTGGAAAGCATTACTGATGTCTGGATTTTAGTAATGCTCAGTAGCGGGTAACAGTGAGAAGGGTGTGCTCCCTTTGGGAGAAAGGAGACGACGGCGTCATTGGTTGTGATATTTTTCCGTGATGCTCCTGGCAAAGCCAAGCGGAAGACAACGGGTGCAAGGTCCAGGTTCCCAGGCCTCCCAGGGAGGCACCCGCTTCCTCTTCCCTCGGGCTCTACTGACCCCAATGCCTGGGGACCCCCAGGATGTCACCCATCTGGTGGCCCCTTCTCTCACTCCGTCGGGCTTCCATCTCCATGAGATTCCCATCAGCATTTGCAAACTTTATAAAGGCCAGGTCCATGGGGTCTACTCTCCACCGAAAATGGTCAAGGTGGGACCTCCCACAAAGCTCAAATCCTTGAAAGTGAAGTGTAGTCTTTCCCCTGCCCCTTGAAAATCACTGTCGCCCTTAGAAAAGACTTGTGAACACGGACACCCTCTGTTCCTTCTTCCTGCCTTGTGGTTTTCCCACCTAACATTTAATGTAACTGCATCTCTCTCTCTCTCTCTTTCTCTCTCTTTCTCTCTCTCTCTCTCTCTCTCTCTCTCTCCCTCTCTCTCTCGCTCTCTCACTCTCACTCTCACTCTCTCTCTCTCTCTCTCTCCAGGGCTGAAGCTTCCTGAGGGCAGGGTGTCTGTCTGCTGTGCTCGCTGCTGAGTCATCTCGGGAGAATGTGAGCGGCCTTCAGCTTCTCTCCTCTGAAGAGCTGTCGGCAATCGCTCATCTGCCCAAACCGCACCTGGTCCCGAGCCATTCTCAACGGGAACCGCTCTCACCCTACAGACACCCAGGACACAGACTGAACCTGTGCCCAAGAGCCACGATCCACAAATGTTTTTCATTATCGCCACAGCAAGGAGATTTTTACATTTTTTCCTGCAATTTGTCCAACCACTTATGAAATTGTAATACTAAAGATTGTATATCTGTTTATGTAGTGCCTGTATGTCTATGTTTTATACACAAAAAATAAGATTTCTTTTGTCCCTCGAGAACCAATTCTTGCCATTCTGGGGGAGATATTGTCCATGGTGGGCATGCGTGCCTCGGTCCACACTGCCACCTGTCTGCTGGCCATGCCTGCCACACGCATCTCCTCCTGGACCTCCTTTGTGACAGAAATCGCCTTCATCACAGATCTGTCTTAATTACACAATTATAAGGCAATGACATGTCACTACGATGCCTATTTATTCTTATAGAATTGGCAAATCTTGAAGCAAAATCACACTGATGTTGTAGAAAGGAATTTTACCCTGATTTTTATCCTATTTCTACCCTCGGTGCCACCCTCCAATTCATTCTGCAGGAATAATGGACAGTCATCTTTAAAAACATTTATCCATTCATGTTATTTCCTTTCTTTACAAAATTTTCCATTTTATTATTATTGTTGTTGTTGTTGTTAATATACTTGGATCAAAAGCTGAGTTTCTGAACATGGTTTACTGCGCGCGTGTACGTCATCAGCCCCAGCCTCGGCGTGCAGCCATGCAACCTTCCCGGGCTGGGTCAGTTCTCCAGTACTGTGACAGCCCAGCAGGTAGAGCGTGAAGCAAGGATTATGAGCTAATGCGTTCTTAGCGGTGCATCCCGGGGCTGTGAGAGTGAGGAAGAAAGGGGAGTAATGCCATCAGGTGTCACCGCGGGGGGCGGGGGAGGAGAGGTCCCTTCCTTTATGTTGAGACACAAAAGGACATTTGCTAGGCTACTTGGACAAACTTTCCTTTAACAGCTTATTGGAGGAGAAAAGAGAAAGGAAGTTTATTAGCGGGTACCGTCCTACACCCCGCCTCCCACTGGGAACCACCTGCATCTCCCAGCCCCTTTTCCATGACTGCTTTCCTGAGGATTTTGTTCTGATTTTCTTCTTTGGCTAGAAACTAAGGTTTTCTGTTTTTAAAGGAGGAATCACAGATGCTGTAACCCTAAATTTTCCATATGCCTCTATTTTTGAAGGAAAGATTGGTCTAGATTAAAACTCTTGAGTCACACTTAATTTTTCTCCCATTCATTCATTCATTCATTCATTTGTATATGTACATATATTGAAATCTGTTCTCCCATATTCTTTCTCGCTCTACATAAGGGTTTGAATTAAAGGAATAAAAGTTATGGAAAAATAAAATGAATGATTAGCAGAGGCAGAATGGGGTTTGAATCTTCAGGACATTGTCCCTGAATAAGAATGAGAAAGAATTTGGTACGTGCTGTTCCACGTTTTTACCCCCTTTTTTTCTGAAAGCTTCCGCATCATTCGTTTGGCTGAATCTAGTCAATAATTAGTCTTGCTTTGTGTTCATAAAAGAGACCCCTGGTATTCTGTTGCCTGAGGTTTTCATTTTGGGGACTATCAACCGGTTCTCTTTATTCCTGGTTGAGTTTAACATTCTCCATTCAAATTTTCTTTTTCTCAGAATGTTTTAAACCATGTTTCACATATTAATGTACTTACAAAGTGTTCTGGGACCACCTACCCTTTTTTTATTTGTAGAAATTTTTTCTCCTGAATGCCTAAATAATTCTTTCTTTATCCTTGGAATTTAAAAGCTTAACCTGGCTACATCTAGTTCTCATTTATTCTGAATCAATATTGTTCAAACACGTTGAGTTTTGCAGACTCATTTCTTCTTTTATCTCGGGGAACTCATTCCCAGTGCCTTTGCCTGCCTGTGTCCAGATCACCACGTTCTATTAGACAACATTTGTGACCCCGTTTTTCTTATCCTCATATATTTTAATCATTCTGTATTAATTAACTTGCTGCATCTTAAAGCGTTTTCTTTCAAACCATGTCATAGCTGTTTTGCCAACTAGTTAGAAACTCATACCAGCAACTACCGACGTGAGGAGTAACCATGTCTGACAGAATCATACCAGACAGCAGACTTCACGTCTGCCCCACAAACACTTAGGAGCCAATCCCAGTAACATCAATGCCCGATTCAGAGAACGCAAGGTGCACCTTCAGAGAGAGAGTCTGGGTCAAGAAGAGCGTTATAACCTGGAACAGTGTTACTTGAATATAGTCCAGAGACCCACAGCGTCATATTCCCCTGGGCATCTCTTAGAAATACAGATTCCCTGCACTGACTCAGAACCCCATGGGGTTCGCTCTGGAGCCGTATTTCCACAGGTCCTCCAGGTGAGTTTTATCCACACTTGGGATGAACAAACACTGGTCCAACATAGTGCGCTAGAAATAAGGGTTTAAATGAAGGGAAGAATAGTTATGGTAAAATAAAATGAATGATTAGTAGAGGCAGAACGGGGTTCGAATCTTCGGAACATGGTGTCTGAATAAGGGTAGGAAAGAATAAGGGGGCAGCATTGGAGTCGTGCAATAGATGCTTTGGGATTAAACATTGCCAAAGAAGAGGTCCCCTTCTAAACGTGTTGATCGGTGGCGTCAGAGGGAGGCCCGAGCTTGGGTGAGGCATGGGATTCATAGTTTGCACAGGTTCTATAGTTAGGATTATCGCGCTAGAATCAACGAACATAAACACCATCTGCGAACCCGGCCTCCCGCAGAACTCTGCGAGTCTGCAGAGTCCCCGTGTGTGGTTTGGGGACCACGTGTCCACCACTGCTCCTCTGCTGGAAGGGACCTCCACCCACTGCAAACCCCTTCTCCCCTCGACTTTAACCGACACCTGCACCAGCCAGACATGGAAACTGCAGAAGAGTCTATCTCCGCCCACTTCCCGACCTGTGTCTCGCGTTAGCGACAGCTTCGTGTATGTCATGATTCACCATGTAAACAGGAAGTAGAATAAAACAAAAGCAAAAAATCAGGCGTGCAGAACAAAAAAGGTGAATCTCTGTAAGACGTATTTGCTAAGTGGAGTGTCGCTGTCAGAATGAGAAATGCGGGAGACAGGACCGGGTGACCTGAGCAACAGCCTCATGACACTGGGGAAGGGGCCAGGCCGGGGTGGCGGGGGGAGCATTCCAAACAGACTGGGGCGAGCAAGTTTCTCGAAGGCCATGCCGTTTAAACAGCTGCGGATGTCGACTGTAATTTCATCTCAGATCTATAATTTATCTAAGCTGGTCTACATTTTGATTTGATGTAGCTTCTGTTCAAACCTATCATTCGTGATAAAAATCCTCAGGTATTTCATTCCTCCGGGCATGTTTCAAAGAGTGGTAGAACAAGCTGCTCGTTGCTGGGGACTGAACGTGCGTGCCCGCCCACAATGCGCGCCGAAGCCCTGGTCCTCAGCAACGGCATCTGGAGGCGGAGCCTTTGCTAGGTGATCGGGTCATGAGGGTGGAGCCCTCACGAGTGGGATTAGCGCCCTTAGAAGAAGGGACATGACAGAGATGACCTCTGTCTCTACCATGTGAGAAGACGGCCAGCTATCAGCCAGGGAGGGGTCTCACCAGAGACAGACTGGCTGGCACCGTGACCTTGGGCTTCTGGCCTTCAGAACTGAGAAATAGATTTCTGCTGTGTCGGCTGCCCCATTTCTGGTGTTTTGTTACGGTGGCTGAACTGAGGCTGACATTAGAAAGCATCAGAAGCTCGCAGGGGACGCAAACATCACCTTGTTGTGGGCCCTGGATGTGGAACAGGTCAGCATTCCCAGGCTGAGGCCTCAGGTTGCTCTGCACTGACCCCCTAGGCCTGCTGGGGACCAACCCCATTCTCTCTCCCTCACCCCGCTTCCTGACAGAATCCACACTCTATTCTCTGTGGCATCGACCAGAACATTCACAGAGAAAAATTTGTGGAAAAGTCCAGTTCATCCGACCTAACAGGTGCCAGGCGCCCTGTGAGGGCATGAAGGATAAAAACAGCAGAAAAAGAGAAATGGTTCTTCCTAAGGCCAGTGAGCAAGGCGGACCCTGCTCCAGGATGGCGATTCTATGTCCGCTCTTAACACGAACAAAGAACTTACCCTCGTGCCACGCCCAGCCTCAGGCTACCGCGTGGCCCTCTGCCAGCCCTCGCCGGGCAGCTTCTGGAAGCCTCGCTCGCCACAGTGTTCGCACTGACCTCCCCCACGCTTCCTGCCTGTCCTTCCTGGTCATCCTGGCGACCGAACTTCAGTGGCCTCCATCGGAAATCTGATGGTCACACCTCTGTCCTGACCTAGCCTGACCACACGGGGGCACCATCCACAGCTGACCACTCCTGCCTCTGGCACCTTCTCTGTTCCCTCCTCAGGCAAGGCCGGCTCTTAACTTCTCAATCAGCTCCCAGTTTAAATGTCACCTCCTGGGAGAAGCCAAGTGTCACCGGCCAAGTACAGGACCTTCGCTGGCTCCCGTGACCACATTGCCTGATTCACCTCCACTGCATAAGCTTGTCATCACCTCGCCATGTTTCCCTAGGGGCTGGCTTATTATCTGCTGTCCCCATTAGGATAATATTTCAGCCGGCAATGTCCTCAAACAAATTCTGTTGTCTTAAACTATCCAAATTAAACTTGCCAAGAAAAGCCTTCCTTTACAAGAAGTTAAGATAAGGAAGAATAGTTGAGAAAACAAGACATTGTTTTTCCAATTAAAATTATGACTAATGTAGTGCAAAAAGGGAATGAAATTACAATTTCCCACAAGAAGCACAGAGGGCGAGGAAGGACGAGGGAGCATCGTGTGTCTTGCTGCTCGTGAGGAAGGAAGACCCAAACTTGACTTGGAAATCGCACGCTTAGAATTTAAAACGCGAACTCAGGAGCCGGTAGCAAACCCCTCGGGGGAGGAGCGAGCTCCTACCTGTGGCCAGGTAGATGGTGTGGACGAGCGCGTCCCGGCCCTGCACCACGTCGACGGCCACGTGGGAAAAGCGGCTGTCGTCCTCCATGAAGGCGGGCACTGTGGTCACCGGCTGCGCCACCTCGTGCATCAGAATGAACTTCTGAGCGTCCTGCAGGTTTCGCTCCGTCAGGTTCACGTACAGGCCCTGGTCCACCGTGCCGCACTGTGGGGGAGAACAGGCCGTTACTGGAACTGGCCCCTGGTCACCCGCTGACGCTGGCCACCCAGCCGGGGGCTGACTGGGAAACTGGACGGCTGAAGCGAGCAACCTGCCGGCTTCTCCTCCCCCAAGACCCCTTCGTCCGACCCCTCCCATTTTAGATTTTGACTCATGGGATTTGGGGAGTCTCTCGACTCCATCATAAATGGATGATCAGAAATTAAAAAGAATAAATAAAGTAGAAATCGTTGTTGACTTTAATTTGAACAGCGTGTGCACAAAACCTCGTCATCACCTATTGAGTCGCTTGGGAGCAGTCTGGCTAAATGCATACTATCATATCTGCTTGATAAATCAGGTAAATTGAAAACACAGCAATCGAATACATCATACAGACTTATAGATTTTTTGTTGAAGCAGTAGGTCCATAAGCAAGATATGGAGTCCATGGAGATAGAATTAGGCCATTCTAATCTGCAAATTATGTAATATTATCCTAATATCGTTCTCATGAGCTACAAAAACAATATGCTGGCTTATTGATTTGTGCTCATATTCCAAGATAAAGAAACAAAAAAAATTGTTTAGAATCTACAAAGAGAAACAATGTGGTGAATTTGAAAAACGAGGGGAGAGAATATGGTAAAGGAAGAAAGTAGAAAGAAGGGAAGAAAAGAACATTTCAGACTGAGGAAATATATAAAGATGAATCTGGGATATTCAGAGGCGGGGAGGGGCCAGGGGGCGGGGAACCACCTAAGTGCTGAGAATTAAATTCAGAGCTACGTCTGAAGGAGCTGGGGGGTGTTATGCAGCGTGGTTTTTGGCAAGGATGAGGTAGGAAGAGGGGTGAGAAAGAAAGCGAAGCTTTCCTGCGACAGAGCACAGAATCAGAAAAAACAGAATCAGAATTAAAAAAAACTGCCACCAACCGTCTTCATTTCTTTCATAAACTTCAAGTCCTGATACCAATAAAGGCTGAGCCGCAGCAGAACTTCACACAAGTGGGTTTGATGGGAATTAGTTTCGCTGTCCGTACCATCCGAAACCACTGTTATAACGTGTCATTTCTAATACTTGGTTTTATACCAGGTTAGAGGTGCAAAGTATAAGGGAGAAACTGCTTTTTAAAAACATGATATTTTTGTAGCACTTGACAAAATACCCTACACGCCATAAAAATGACAGGCCGATTGTAGAACTAGAGAATCATGGAGTGAAATGGATTTTGAGTCGGGTCCAATGCTTAGTTGAATGTCACGTGCTGGCAGGGCCCAGCCCCTGTGCCCGGTGATGGGGCCACATTCGGTCAGGCGAGGCACCGCCTCCCAGTGTCTGTCTCAGTAGCAGAGTGAAGCTCTTTCTCTCACTGACTCGATCTTAATTCTAGCCTGCATTTTTCCCATGGCCTTCGGGCTAATAGTTCCTGCTCTACACCTGCTAATTATTAGAGGACATTCTGCTTGAGGCTTGAGGTTTTGGAGAAACAGCCCCCAGCAGGAAGGTGCCACTCATGAAGAGATGGGGAATTATGTACAAAATAGTGACCGATTAGCAAGATCTGCAGGAGCCTCAGGACCTGACTCAGATCAGCGGGGTCAGGGGTCAAAGGCTGGGAACAAAGAGATTTAGAGATTTCGCACTCTTCCTTGGACCCTGTTGGTTCCCAGATGTATGTGGCTGTCAATCGTCTCTTGTCCCTCCCATTTCCTCTTCCCTTGCCATGAAAGAAGCCTGGATTCTGGGCTCTCTTAAGATAGATTTGAGGAACCTCTAAGGCCCCCATCTCCACGATTGGGTCCCTTCTCGATCAATAAACCTTTCCTTTCCCCAAACTCTGACGTTTGAATACTGGCCTTTTGAAGCTTCAGGCACACGAATTTTTGGACCGGTAACATCTCTGCCTACAAAATGGTTAGAGAAAGAAAGCGCTCACTCTGCTCACGTCGCAGGGCTGCGTGAGCCAGCTGGGATAACAGTGGAGAGCATTTGTAAGTTAATTGCAAGTGTTTGTAAATGCCAAGGCAGGAGACGCTGTGCCTGGCACAGACGAGCCATTCGGCGGATGATAAACGGTCACTGCGTTCGCCTAGTTGCAGGACAGTAAGTCTGCGGTGCACCAAGCAGCAGCGGTCAGAGGGGAATGAATGAATGAATGAGGGAAGGGAGAAATCAATGGCGAATGCGCTAGCAGTTAGCGCTGGGGCGGGGGGCTGTGCCAGGAGATTTTACCTAATTATCATATTTAACAGTGATCCTGGAGGACGGGAACGCTGGCTGTTAACCAACCAGTTCCAAGACTAACGGCAGCTCTACCCGACTTGGCCTGACATCTACACAAGTGCGTTCTGGTTCTGGGCGTGACTTCGCGTCGAGCAGTTTACTCTCCCTGGAATCAGTGGTGGGCAGTACTTCAGCACGGGTGGCCATCGGCTATCGGCCTGCCGGGTGGCGTATGGCACATGGGTTTTGTTTTGTGTGCACAGTGTTTTCTTTTAAAAAAAAAAAACGGTATCACAGAAATCTGGAGACCTAGACTTGAGGACCCCTCGCCTCGCTTGTGGAATCTGGGAGCCCAGGAGGCTGCAGAGGGCTGCAGCTGCGGAGCAGGACCACCAAGCACCCCATGGTTTTCCTCCTGGACCCCGAGTCTTATTAAGTCATCCACTTGTGACGTCGTGATTTATCATGAGAAAATTAACCTTGATCTTCCTGTTGGCTAAAACTCTTGGGATGTCCCAAAGGGTGACAGATAATGGCGTGAAAGCACCTAAGTCGAGGGGCTGGTTGCCAGAGGCACCCATCACGTGACTGGAGGGCGGGAACTTTCAGTCCCACTGCCCTCTGAGGAGGAGAGAGGGGCTGGAGCTCGGTTCCAATCACCAATGGCCAGTGATTTCATCCACCAAACCCATGGAACGAAACCTTCATTACATAAAAACCCCGAATGATGACTTTCGGAGAGGTTCAGGAGACTTCCTGGTTGGTGGACACGTGGAGGTGCCGGAGAGTGATATGCTCAGCCAGGTCGTAGACGCTCCTCACCCTGTCCCCGCCCCTCGCCCCGTGCGTCCCCTTCACCTGGCTGCCCCTGAGTCACGTCCTTTTATAAGAAACTAGGAATCTAGTAAGTGAAACGTTTCTTTGAGTTCCGACAGGCCAGAGCAAGGTCGACGACCCTGTGACTGTCATCTCTGAAGGGGGTGGGGTGCATGAGGCTTTCACCCGTGGGGTCTGATGCTATCTCCAGGTAAACGGTGTCAGAATGGAGGTGAACGGTCGGACACCCAGATGGCGTGGGAGGATTGCGGGGAGGTACGGGGGAAACGCCCACACACCGGAACTGGGTGACAAAGTCATTAGCCAAAAACTGCTTTTGATCTACACTCTACCATGTGTTGGTTTCCTTTTCCAGCCTATAATGACTATCTCACTCAAGGATTCTTTTTCAAATATTTTGGAAGCTATTTAAATTTATGGCATATATTTATTGGATCATAAGTAACCCACTTAGCTCTCTAATGAGCTGCACATTCTCTAGTTATGCCTCGTAGATTGGGTTTCTCCGGTGTCTCTGTGACACCCTGGGGACTCCGTGCAAGAGGAAAACACTAAAAATGGTAAAAACAGAGTTACTGTCCTCAATGTAGGTGGCTTGCAACCTACATCGGTTGTCTTATTAACACCTCTGAATGTAATAAGGTTGATAATTCTAATTTCTTAATACCATAATACTAGCATTTTTTGTTATCTGTTTCAAGGACAACAGATCCATACTCATCCCAGCTCGCGGGCACTTGGTGGGCAAGTCCACGCTCACCTAGCCTCGGGCCGAGGATGCGGGTTTTCACGGCGCTCCGTTCTCCTGTCTTGCTGCAAACATGCATCTGTATCGAAGGATCCTGAAGACACGGCCACGTCCCTACACGTGGTCCTCCAGCGAAGGCCTCTTCACCTGCTGGACTGCGGTAGAGGGTCAATAGCCCATTTAGGCTCCATCATTTCCGACTGGCCGGACCGAGCAGACAATCCCAGAGTGTGTCCCACCTCAGCTGTGCTCCTGGGTCAGGATGACGTTTTTCTTGGGGGACTGCAGCCTCTGACAGGGCAGAATTCTACAGCGCCACCCACAGTGCTTTCCAGATGGTGACTGATAAATAGTTTTTGTTGTTTAGTTTTTGTTTTCAACTAGGATGTCTGTATTAAATCTTCAAGATTATGTGTTGTTCTCCTAACCCATTCTTCTTCCTGAACCTGAATCACGTTTCTGCTCCTCTCATGAATTAGCTGCTTCTAACAGATAAGTGCTGCATAAAATTCCAAACGTCAAATGTTCCAAAATGTTATTCTCGTAGGCAAACAAGAATAAAAAAAAAAAATCGAATCACTTCTCACTCTTGGTTATTGCAAACGCAGGCCCCTTATACATGACTAGTGGACGGATCCTTAGTCACAACGCACCCCACTGCATGCCAGCCTAGGTGGCCCCATGGATGAATGTCAGTAAGGACACCTGTGCTAGTATGTTCATCCAACAGGGTAAACCAAAAGAAAACTCTTGGTACGTATGTGTACTAGGCATTACACAAAGAATTATCATAATCTATAACCTTAGTCCCTGCAGATTTTAAACTCCACACAAAAAAGACAAGGTCAGCTGAGCGACAGCCCATTTCTGCATGCTTCATTTATTACTCTGCAAGGACCTACGCCCATCTGATAAACGTGAGTGAGCCCCTCCGTGTGACACTGGCGTTATAAACCCAGATGCCTGTGGAAATGAGGGGATTTGCTGTGTGGTACAAATCCAAACAAAGGGGCTGAACGTTACCCGTAGCCTAGAGGTGGTAAGGCATCCAGGGTTCCTTAAGGCGCTGTTCATTGTGAAGCCTTTTGCGATGAAGGCTTGGTAGCATCGAGACATAAGAAGAGCACTAGAAACACGGCGAGCAACGCTGTTAATTTTTTTCAGCCTTTGGGATTTTTAAAAGGGCCTTCTTATACAATTACATTTCACCCCAACATCTGGGAACAGGTGGGGTTCAGATGCAGAGACCCAACAAAGGGACCAAGAGTCAATCAATGTTCAGTTAATAATTACATAAACTGTAAAGAACATGTCATCAGAAAGAGCGACCCTGCATTTTTGGTCCCCGCTAAACTGTCAGGTCGCCTGACTCAACCGATAAATGGTCCCCGAGAAATGGTCATCTTCATCATGTACGTTACATAGTAAACAATGTGTGTTAATTGCTATGTTACCAAAATTTATTCCTAAAGTTTCCTCTGCATTTGTATCTCTCCTTCCTCATTTTATGGATGAAAATATGAGATGGAATAGGCTAAGTAATTTTCCCTATAAAGCAGTAAATGGCAAAAGAGGATGTGTAAACCACCCGTCTTATTTCCAATCCTATGCTCTTTAAAAAATTAAAAAACCAAAAAAACTCTTTTAAAACAATTAGAATCGAATGGGCTCCCCGAAGTTCAAGTGTAAAATAGCGGAACTTCTCCACACCCCCAGTTTTCTCAAAAGCCAGAGGTTTTCCATGTTGGATGACACACCAACCAGAATCTGGGGACCTCGACACAGGTCTGGGTCTGGCATCGGTCAGTTAGGGTCACTAATGGTCCTTTAGTCTGAAGAGGTTGGGCTTTGCATCTGGGGACTAGCTTAGTCATTAATCCCCAATGTCCTTGGCCAGATTGTCTGCCCTGAGGCCAACGCCCTTCTCTGTCTGTGGGAGAAGTCGTTCCAGACCTCAGCCCTGCCACTGCATGTGACATGACCCACGTGAAGCGCCGAGCACCGGGTCTGAACTTGGTGGCCTTAAATGTGACACCCACAAGGATGGTGATGATCTTGTGAGAAGAGAGGCCCTCCAGGGAAGCCTGCTGTCATGGACCGAATGTCTGCATCTCCCCCAAATTCTTCTGTTGAAGCCCTAAGCCTCAGTGTGGCTGTATGTGGAGAGGGGACCCTAAGGGCGTGATTAAGGGTGAATGAGGCCATAAGCGAGGGACCTTGGTCCCGGAGGCTCAGTGTCTCTCCCGAGGAAAGGCTACACGAGAACGCAACGAGAAGGCAGCCGTCTGCCAGCTAGGGAGAGAGCTCTCACCGGAAACAGAATCGGCCAGAACCTGAATCCTGGATGTGAGAAAATAAATGTCTTTCGTTCAAGCCATCCAGCCTGTGGTGCTTTGTGGTGACAGCCAAGCAGACTCACACACCTGCTGACCCACCAGACAGGAGTGAATCCCTCATCTCTTTATCACCCGGCTTCCTCTGCGCGTTGGTTGATGGGAGTGAATGACGGGCAGAGTCCTTCGTGGCTCGCACGTCCTGTACTTTTGTGATTTATGAATGAACGGCCTCCATCTGCTCCTCTTCCCTCCCGGCTGCCCAGCACAGCCTGTTTATCCCGATCGGAAATCTCGCCACATTCGCCAATTAGAGCCCTAATTCTGTTTGTGTGTCTCCACTGCTCTGTGCCCTGGACCCATTCATCCCAGCATCATTCATTAGGGACCAGAGCTTCTGGGGACGCAGACTCCGCCATCATTAGCACTAATTGAAGCCTGGATGCCCAACCTGCTGCATTATGCTCGCCTTTTCCAGTCCAGTCTTAGGCGTCACAGCTGACAAAAGGTGCTTTGTGGTCTGGGCCCCTCAGATGACAAAAGGCCTGTGTCTATTCACATGCGCCAAGCCGAGTGTGGGACCGTCCACCAGGGTCCCAGGGGCTCAAAGCTGTCCGTGTAGGCACTGGGGCTGAAACGGCCCCACCCCGACTCCACGAGCTGTCTGCATCTTTCGGGGGGGATGATGACAGAGCGCCCCTCTGCCCCCTGGAATTACCTGGAAGTTGGGGTTGGGGTTGGGGTACGGCAGCCAGGCGGAGCGCGAGTTCTCCTGGAGTTTGAAGGGCCCGTTGAAGGCCTGCGAGATGGCGCTGAGGTTGAAGACGCACACGGCGGAGGCAGCGATGCTGTTCCTAGGGGGCGGGGGAGAAAGAAGGAGGGTCAGAGCCCGCGGCGACCGCTGCCCCCCACAGCCCCCGCCACCTAGGCAGCCGTAGGAGCAGAGCCTCCGGGGCTGACGGGGGCAGCGAACGGTGCGCCCTGTGGCCACTCCGCGGAGGACACGCCTTCAGCGCAGACACAGGGGTAACGGCCGCCACGGCGCTCGTCATCCTCCAGATGGGGCCGATTCGCTCAGCCACAGCCCGAGCGACAAAGGATTTGGAAGAACTGTCTGTTACGCCTCTTAGACTCTGGAGGGGATAAACTCTCTCCGGCACTGGCCGCCGAGCGGGGCTCCCTCCCCCCGCTGCCCTGGCTCCTTTAGGGGACGGTGGCACAGGCTGCCGCTCCTTTTTGTTCCCCAGATGCACGGGCTTATCTGTAAACCTTTAAAAAGTAATCGACTAAATGCGTTTTGCAAAAAGCGCCTGTCAGAGACTCTTCATATGCATACATATAAGTTTAAAAACGGCAAGAGAGAAAATTTGAGATGGCGTTGACATGGGAATCCTGACGCCGTTGTCTGGAATCCGAGCTCTGCAGAGACAGTCGCAAGTGCCAGGCTCGCAGGGGCTCAGTGCCCGCTGGCTAAGCGCAGAAACAAACAAACAAATGTGTATAAAATAAATCTGCGTTTTGCGCTCAGCTTTGGTTTCAAGTTCTCACGTTAATGCTCTCAGCCGATGAACATCCATTCGTCAGTTGTTTTTTTTCTGAGTCAAAGGAGATACCTGCCTTACGCTTGGCTTATTTGACAAACACGGACCAGGTGCTACGCGCCATTCTAGAGGCTTTACAGATTCCAATTCACTTAGTCTCCCTGAGGTGAGGGACAGTCCCTGATAAGGACACTGGGGCCCAGACAGGCCAAGACACCTGCCCAAAGCCACCCAGCTACTAAGTGGAGGAGCTGACCTTGAACGCCAGGCGGTGCGGCTCCAGAGACCAGGGCTTTGAACTCTTTGCTAGAGCTCTGCATGCACAGTGTTCAGACCACCCCCTTGGGAAGCGGGGAGCCTGAGGGCGGGGACACGGGTTCCTCTAGAAGTGCCAGCAGGGGAGGGGCGTGGCGGGAAGCACTCCCGCCCCCACTGCGGGCCGACGCAGTAATAGACGATGGACGCTAAGTACGAACCTCTGCGTGTAGCCGCCTTTCCTCTTTCTCACGTTACCCTCGGAAAAGAAGGACGTGAGAAGTCAGAAAGGGTGGCTGGGCTCGAGGAAGAAGAAGAGAGCAAAGGCCAGACGCACAGGAGGGAGTCCCCAAGGGACCAGGCGAGGCCACCTCGGGCTTGGCGGTGACCGTTGGGGGTGCTAATAATCATAAGAACAGCCCCCTGAGCGAAGCCCTTGACAGGGGTCATCTTATTTCTCACAGGGAACCTATAGACTCTGAGACCACCTGATTTCACAGACAGACACGCACAGTCACATGGAGTTCGCTTAACCAGTCACAGGCTGAGGGGCAGTAAAGCAGGAGCTGCACCTGCTTCGCACAGGGCACTAGAGTTCACGCCCGTGACCCCATTGCCACGCCCCTTCCGCTTCCCGCTGCACCCCACTTCTCAGTTCACTGGGCTCACCCGCCCGGATGCAGGATGGTCTGGGTGTCTGAGGTCGGCCGGGAGCACCCCTGGGTGCCCCAGAGGCAGCCAGTCTGAGCATCCCTGATGGGTGTTGGGGATACTTCTTCCCAACCTCTGGTGAGCAGAGCACCACTGGTGCAACACACACACGCACGCACACGCCCACACACGTGTGTGCACACACGCGCATGCATACGCACACGCACGCACACACGCACACACACCCACACACACGTGTGTGCACACGCACACATGCACATGCATACGCACACACACATCCTCCTGTGCTTCCTCTGCCATTTCATTCTCCGTGATCTCAGAGGTGTGGAGAGCAAGGGCACCGTGACCATGGAGGTCCCCCCACCCCCCACCCCGCCCTTCCCAGGCTGGGCCCGCCCACCTTCCCCTCCACGGCCCCA
This sequence comes from Pteropus medius, assembly GCF_902729225.1. Classification (NCBI taxonomy): domain Eukaryota; kingdom Metazoa; phylum Chordata; class Mammalia; order Chiroptera; family Pteropodidae; genus Pteropus; species Pteropus medius. The sequence continues at coordinate 21,429,357 of NW_024351073.1, read as the reverse complement.
TAGGCGGGGGTGAGGGGGGCGGCCCTGACCAGGTCCAGTACCCTAAGCCCATTTGGTGACCAGTCCTTCCACCACGGACTGCAAGGTCTCTATCAGCAACCACAGTCATAACGTGACCTTTTTTTTAATGTTCCACTTTATTTCTTAACTTGTTCGGAGCCCAGGCAGGTAAGTGGTAGGTCCCCCTCAGTGAGCTCTTAATCTATTGGAACTACTGGGGAAAAAGCAGACATACTCTCCTGGCTCTTCCTCTCCCAAGGAGAAAAGAGAAATCAGAAGCTTCTTCCTCCACCCCGACAGTTTACTGTCCGTGAGCCAAAATTCCCACATGTCTGCTAAAACAAAAGCAAAACCTTCAAAGTCTGTTGCAGTCACATGTCACGTCCTGCAGTCCGCGGGGCTGAGAAAACCACACGGTCTCAGAAAGACTTAGAAGAATCATCTTTATCCTCGGTCCCCAGTGCTAAGAGACCTTGAAAAACACACAGAGGCAAACCAAAACCGTGAGCGAAAGCACCAGAAAGTTAGCCACAGCGTTTTACGGGCACCGAATTCAGAGACAGGAAGTAACCGGCTGCCTCAGACCGTCATTTTCTTTGTCTGGAGTGAGACTTGTCAAGAATATGGTCACCTTTCGAGAGAGGGTAAGATCGAGGCTGAGATGAGCGGGGAGGACAGGTGGGACAGACTGCGAGACGAGAGATAGATGTATCGGAGAGTTTTTCCCAAGACCCAGGGAGAGGAAATAGTCTGGGGAGAAAGGGAAAGGTCGTCTCTGCTAGGGCAGATGCTGCACATTGGGTGATTTTTCTAACACGATGAGTGTTTACAACACAAAACGAATAGTCTGCAATAGTCTGAACCTTATTTTGGGGAGTATCTAAATTGACCATTCACCATCTTGGAATGGCCCACAAACAGTGCTTATATAACTTTTTAAATTGTTCATTTTTGCCCAGAGCCAGGGGGAATGAACAGCTAAGTAAGCCAAGCTCCCATTGTGTGTAAAATTGATGTCAACTGAGCAACGGAACATTTATCTTGTGCAGCCTACACTATTTCTTAAATAAGGTTTTGGAAAGCAAATCAACTCGAACGAAAATCGATTTTAAAAAAGAAACTTATCAAGGAAGGAAAATAACCTCTGGGGTTGGAAACCCGATTCACAGTACAGACGGTCACGGTGGGGGTGGGGAGGTGGGGAGCCATCCATTTTCATCTTATTTTTCTAACTTCATGCCGGAAAGAAGACTCTTCATGGAGTAAATGTTATTATCCAGCAAATGTTAACACTTAAACTCAGTAGCAGAAAGACTGGAAAGGAAAGACCAACAGGGAAGGGAGATGCAGATGAAGTAACTTTAGAAACGCAGTTCACGGACTGGCTTCTGACGAAGGAGAGAAGAGAAAGCTAAAAATACTTAGAAGCAGAGCAGACACCATAGGGCGATCAACTCTCAATTCACCCAGGGCCTAGAGGTTCCTCGGATGCAGGGCTGTCCCCAACTCTAAAACTAGGACAATCCCAGACAAACTTGGAGGGTCGGTCTTTCCACTTCATTTATCGGCACCTTCGGCCCATCCTGATTCAGATTCTTTATCTTGGATACGAATATTTGGCTTTTGTCTATTCTCTTAGGTCACCAGATTAGAGATTTCGAAGGTGATGCTATCAGAATCCACCCTGCGGAATCATCATTATCACTGTCCATGTGGAGGGAAGCAGAGCTCAGTTTCAGTGTCAATGTGATCTGTGATTCCTGGGGCTGGGTGAGATCTTGCTGAGTCTTATCACAGCAGAGCAGGTAAGAAGGGAAAATACGCAAGGGTCATGAGACACTCCACCAGGTTACAGTGAATGAAAGATCAGAAAACTTCATATGCTTTACCTAGTCCAAATTGTGTCAGTTCTGAAGCTCGAATTACCTCCCCGTATGAGGAAAAAAAATGCTATTTTTTTCCAAAAAAAATTTAAAAGCATAGCCATCATTTTAGAACTGCCTGCATAGGTTAGCCATTTTCTAGAACAATGGTTGAAAATGCAGCTATGGGAAAGCGAAAACGTGCATTTCACTTATGAGCAGGAGTTCAGGCAAGAGTTACATCCTCTCAAAGGTCAGATTTCCCAGACAGCACTGCTTTCATTATGCATGAATGTATAACCTGCATATAGAAAAAAAATACACCTAATATGACCAGGATCTTGGAAAGTGCCTAGAACACACCAGCAAATGAGAAAGGAAACATTTACGGTAGAATAATTTGACGATTAAAATCTTCTGATTTGTTCTATGGTCCTAAGACCAGTCTCAGAAATCACAGATCTTTGCATATCATTTAATTCATACTCAATACGATTTTTTGGCTGTTCGCCCGGTTAAATAAGAAAGATTTCTTTTAAAGCAACTTGGAAACCACAAAGGTCAAACAACAGTGGACTCGTTCAGAATGAGCAGAAGAGCAAGGAAAGCAATCGCGTCCAGCTACGTACACGTTGGTGGTGAAGACGCCGTAGATCAAGTCCAGCTCGGGCAGGAAGAAGGTGCTCTGCAGCTCGTTGTAGTAGAAGGGGACCTCGCCCGGGCGGGAACAGTTCAGCCGAGCCTTCATGAAGGTGGTCCAGGTGTCCTCCAGCAGGAAGCGCCCCCCGATGTCGTTCTTGCAGACCCGGGCGGCTCTGGAGAAGACGGTTTTCCCGCAGTCGTGCTCCACGGCATTCTCTCGGAAAAAGAAGTAGGTGAAATTGCCGATGTCGTAGGATGACACGAAGTTGGGTTCTGGAAACAACAGGAAAGAAGACAAGTCTCAACATCCGTGTGATGCTTCTTTACGTCTTGCCCGCTCGGTACCTCTTCCGAGGAGGCTTGGTTTTGTACAGACATCTTACAGGTGATGGAGGCCCTCTGAGCACTTAATGGTCTGTGCTGCTGAGGCTGACTCGGTACACAAGGTCTGAGTGACAGGAAATCACCAGCATGATTTCACAGGAGAGCCTCCTGAATCAAAACATCAGGTTAACATGACATCGACGCCATCAGGAAAAGGCAGCGAGGATTTGCAAGACACTTTAAGGCGATACCCATTACTTTATCTGTATATTGCTATATACCTTTCAGAGAGAGAGAGAGAGAGAGTGAGAAAATAAGATTTAAAGGATGCAATGTGATTCAGAATATAAGAGTCTCGTGTCATTTATGTACAAAACAACAAAATTCTTTCATTTTACTTACATACATATGTATGACATATAACTTATGTGCTTTCATTAAGGACTTTAAAATGTTTTCATTTGTGAAAACTGAAAACAAATTGAAACTGTGAGGTTAGTGTCCTAAATTAGCTTTAGCAACCCTTGTTACTATGGTGACCACGTAACCAAGGATTAACTCTTATTTTTTTTTTTCTGGGTTGTCGGGGAATCCACTTAGAGAAAGGAAATGTCCTGAGATGGAGTCATTAGCCTGCACATCTTTGGTCTCATTATTAGCTAAAAAATAGGGATTGAAAAATGCCAAAAGTATGGTAAAACCTTTAATCACCAAGCTCATGAGAAATTAGGAATTATATAGATTGTCAACAGAATTTTAGGTACAGGCTTGAAAGTGTTACCTTTATAACTTGCTGTCTGAACTATTGATAATAGAAGTCATGCCCTTTCAGACACAGATATGCCCTAATGTTTACCTCTAAAAACTCTATAACCAGCTTTGATTCTTACTATTTTTCTCGATTGCTAAGGGCTTTTTATTCAATCAGCGAGTTCCTAAATTTTATAGTGCAATAAGGATAATGTAGCAATAACCTTTGGTGCTCGAAATTAATGAAGGACACACAATTATATCCATGAGAACACATTTCAGGGACAATTAGTTTTTGGGGGGGCCATTCAATTGGCCTTGTACTTTGCCAGATCCTATCAGAATGCACTTGATATTGGCGGGACGACTGAAAATCTGTTTGGCCATGAGATGACCCATTCACGTTAAGAGTAAGACACACAGCAGCCTGACCTAAGATCTAAAATGTAGACACTGATTCAGAGGATGACATGAGGTTGACAGTGGACACTTTACTATTCTGTCCAGAAAGACTATTACTGGTTTTTAATCAACACATATAGTCAATGGTGCCACGAAATATTTCAATTTAATTCAACATCCCATTCTAAAAATATAACAAATATCCTAAATTGTACATATAGGGTGCTTCTCTCTTCCATCCATGATATTGGTCTTAAGTCATTTTGACAACTTCAAGGAATACAATGAGAATTTGCTAAGGAATGATTTTAATTTATAAACTGCCAAGCATACTATTAGATCATTGTGACTTTAACTTGAAATGGGTATTTAAAAACACCAAATCCTGGATTGTGTTAAAATGGATGAGATGGAAAGTAGATATATTTAGGGGTACAGCACACTTTGATACCCTGGAGAGATGCCCACAAAACAGGAGGCCACATATGTCTGACTTCTTTTGGAACACAAGGAAAACTTTGGCGGGGAGAGACGAATTTTTGAATCTGTGTTCACTACGAGTCTCCAAAAGAGAATCATTTGCTGCAGCAGGCCCCAAAGCCAAGATTTGGAACAATTACAAAACTGTATTTGAGTTCTAAAGAACATATTCACCTGTATGTTCCATTTTTAAAGAGAAGGCTCAATCATTTCAGAATAGGCCCTGCACCAAATTCATATAACCAGGCTACAGTCTGATCATTGTGCTGAAAGCAAATAAAAACCACCAGCAACAGCAATCACAGCAAAAAGAACAACAAACTACCTTACCTTAAATGGAGAAAGCTAGGAAAGAAGGTGCAGGACCAGGTGTGTCTTGCTGGGGTCCAGGGTCACCAGCACATGTGGATGAGGTGTGAGGCACAGTCCACGGGATTTATCAAATGCCCTCACAAACACCTACTTCTGCTACTAACTTGGGGACAAACAGCACGGAAACCACACAGCAAACATCTCTGGTATGTAGGAAATCTTGAGCAGGAAAACAAGAAGCTACAAAGGTAAAATGCTCTGTCATGGTTTCTTCCAGCTCCAGGGTGGGTCTATAATTTAAAAATACCTACAGAGTGCTAATGCCGCCATGCCTGGCTCTGCGCCCGGCCCAGGGCTTCACGTCCACATGCTCTTTAAACACAAGAATCACAGAGGCAGGTGCTGTGGTTCTTCCCAGTCCGTGGATGAAGACACCAACGCCTAGCGGTTTAATAATCCGCCCAAGTTCGCACAACAAGCGGCAGGGACGGAGATGAGGTTTCTGCCCCGAATCCAGACGGTCCGCCCTGAGAGCCTGTACATGCACCATCATCCACGCCGAAAAACGTAACGGGCTGCACGGAAGCAGGGGTCAGGGAGAGAATTTGGAATTCCGGACAATGCTCTAGAAAGCAAAGGATCGAGATGAGCAAGATTTCAGAAGCAACTGGAAGGGAAGACAAATGCCCAGATGAAACCTGACCCATAGCTCTTGGAGAAACCAGGAAGGGCACCGAAAGAAGGAAACGCAGGAGGAAGAGGCCAACAACCCAAAAGCTTCTGAAACGAGCAAACTGTTGGGAAGCGGCTGCCCCGACCCCAGATGTGGTGTTTCGAGTGGTGCCCACCGCAGCCTGAGTGCCTGCACCTGACTGTTAGGGCATCTATCCCGGGCCCACTGTCTACGCCACTGAACCGTTTCGCACAGATGTCTCACACAAAGGGGATACTGAATAATGTCAAGTAGGTTGGTCCGCAGCTCCCCCTTTGCCGAGAACCACTCTGAAACAGCCTTATGATAGAGATGCTCAAATACATCTTCCTGCTGAGAAAACAAGGGTCAAGAGCGTGTGGGTGGCGTCTGCTGCATTCTCATTCCCTGCACTTTGCAGGACACTTAGTCAGGGAGCGAAGTCACATTTGAAGCACATCCTGCCGCCCTGCAGTGGTCCTTCAGGACGCTGTTGGGTCCCTGATCGTGAGACCTGAGGCGTAGTCAGGAAGCTCCATTTCTTGGAAAGCTGAGCCTTTTGAAACTCAGCCAGCATTCTGTTCCTTTTCCAAAGACAGCCAAAAGAAAAAAAAAAAAGCAGCAATAATTGTTGAACAGACAGCCAAATATCTCTTGCATTTATAGCCATAAATCTGGAGGAAGGGGATGTTTAATTCTTACCAGGCAAGATAATAAGATGCATATTGTTTCTCTTTCATTATTCAAGTTTTGTTTCCGGTTAAAATGAAATTCGCCGTAAAGTAGCATCTGTCACTCCAGAATGAACTGAACGAGGCATAAATCGGGCATCGCCACCCTGTCTACAGTGAATGTGAGCATGTGCGAGAGAGACGTGAGGGGTCCTTTAGTCCTCAATATTATTGGAGCCACAAAAGAATGGAAGAAATGGAAGGAATGGAAGGTGTGCTGCTAATTCAAAATAAAAGAGGACATGACTCCACGTCAGCTTGTGATGAGCACATGCGTGAAGACGCTGTCTTTCTCGTGCTTGTTAAACATGCTGAGTTACAGATTACAGTGTTCTACAAAATCCGTCACGTTTTAGGAAGACTCACGTCTCATGATATAAGAACTTTGATTTTACACCTTTGCTGACACAACCGTGGCCAAGCAGATGGGAGGATTGAGAATAGACTCACAACATAAGTGAATGTGAATCAGGAGAGGAATAAAGAAATCGACGCTTTTGAGAAGACTTTGACCTTGCACAACCAGATGATGGACATCCAGACGCATGCTCTCGCTCTATACTCTTCCCCTGCCAGTGCCCGCGCATCAGCCTGGGGTGCGCCACGACCAACTGCACGGCGGACCAGGCGGCCGACAGGCTCTTGACACAGACATATTTGTCTACATTGATGGGAACGGATATTGAAGACAAAACGGAATTCCGACGTTCCTACTCTACATAAAACTCACTAGACTTGAAATGCATCGTTAATTCTTTCGCGAACAAAGGCCATCTTGTAATATGCTTTCCAAAGGCGTGGAGCCCATGTAGGCTGTGGCTCCGGCTACCTTAGCCTGAAGCCCTGGGCTGGATCACTGACTTCTGGAATGCTCCTCCACCCTTATGATGATTCAGGGCATGAAACACCTACTTTGTTTTAAGGATTAAAGAAACTAGTACAGAGTAAAAATCCTAATGAATGGTGGCTCTCATTATTATTTCATTATTTACTCTTGATTTCCTTTCTAATAATTTACATCTAGTAGAACTTCACATGATGATTACGAAGGATCGAACATGCAGATATTAAGCTTAAAGGTGATCAGGATTTGAGAAACAAAAATACAGCCATGCTGACTTTTTAAAACAGCAAGCTCTTCCACAAAAGGAAAGAGCTTATGGAAACTACCTTGAGACATGACACACCACAACCCAGAGATCTTCTGACGCCTAATTTGTTAAGAGTCAGTCACTATTAAAACCATTCCCATATTTATTCCCAGATTTCAGACTCTCTCTTCTTGTGCATTATTTTCCTTGTCACGACTCTCTGAATACATGCTGCAGAGGCTGCCAGAATGAACCTAATTCATCTAGGTATTGGTTACGAGGGGAAAATTAAACTAAAAGCGAAGGTACAGTGTGTTTAAAAGCCACTGATGTACTAAAGTTCTTTCCCTAAGATTTCCAGTGGAAAATAGATGATAGATAGATAGATGGATAGATAGATTAGAGATAGACAATAGACACGTGTGTGTCACATACATACGTATAGTATTGAGGTGTATGTATATATGGCTCGATACTTCCACCTACTGGCTGTGTGAACTTGGTCGGGTTATGAACGGCAAAGATTCTCAGTTTCCTCTGTTTTCAGGATGGCAGTAACAACACTCAACACGCGGTATCACTGTGAGAGTCAAAGGGGACACATGCCAGGCACCGGGCACTTGATTGCTATTCATCAAAGTTTAGGCCACTATTTATCTAAATATATAGAATGATACATGTGAAAAATAAATGCATACATTAATAATAAATGCATACATTAATAATAAACATATAATAAGAAACATATATGTAAATATATAAATTAATAGAAACACACGCATTGATAAACATTTCATTGGTCTGTGTTTTTTTCCCAGCAGATCTGGAACCATACAGGGTGGAGGGGCCGTGTGACAGAGGGAGACTTCAGTGCCAGCCAGAGGGCCCCTCCATCACCAGGAACTGGCTGGCCACTTACTGGGCACTGGGTTTTCCTGGTAAAAGACAGACAGAGCCCGGGCCCTCAAGGTCAGTGTGAGGAGACACACAAAACGAGGCTAAAAGGAGCCACAATGACAATGAGGACGGTGCGGGCCAACGGCCGCCAGGTGACCTCGAGACTCAGAAAGGGGAGAGGCGAGGGCGGGTACGCGTTTGGGAATGGGCCACCAGGCCCAGAGCAGGGAGAGGACAGCCTGAGAGAAGATGCTAGGGTGTCTGGGCGTGGATCCCCGGGGCAGGAGGTACAAGGCCAGGCCAGCCACCCACAGAGAGGAGCTGAGTTTCCACTGGCACTGGAGAGACACTAAGGAGCTTTGAAGAAAAGCTCACGACCCAAATACCCGTGCCTGTACTGGTCACGTCGGGGAGGGGGGTGGGGGTGCCACCAAGCATGTCCCTCGTGGTCACTGACACAGACGAGTCAGCCTTGGATCCCGGTCCTTCTCACACTGAGCACGTGGCAGGAAGAAAGCAGTTGCTAACACACTCGCAGCAGGAAGAGGAACAGGGTCCCAGCGAACGCGAGTCCTTCCTCTCCCAGGGGAATATGCCCTCTTGAAAATGCGTCATTCACGTGGCTTTGCGGATTCAAGTAGCAGCAACCTGTACCACGGAGACAGGAGCTGTCTCTTCCTGATCGAGGATATCCGCCTCTGCGTTGGCCCACCATGCTCACCTAGAATTCTCCCTCACCATGCACGTAGGAGCTTCATTAATTGGCTATTTGTCTAAACGTTCCAGCTTGAAGTGACAAAGATGCCCTTGTCCAGTCGGCTCTCTCACTCCGGTCCAAGCACAAAGCCTCTGGCAGCCTTTCTATTCTTCTGGAAGATTCTACCAAATCACACCTTCCTTGGCTCGATCAGTTGTAAGTAATTTCGTGACTATGTGTTTCTAAACATTTTCAAAACAGGAAGTTTTCGTTTACCATGTTCGTTTTTTCCTGATTATATTTTAAACGTATAGGTTCATTTCATCTAAGAATTTTAATAATTTAACCTGCAGAAGTGTAAATCAAAACTGAGATTTTAATTAGACTATTAACTTGAATTCACAGATCTTAGAACTATTTTCATGCCTATAAAGTATTTTTAAAGATCAAGAGGAAAACATGTAAGATTTAATTGAAAGATGACATTGGGCTTGGCATCCTGTAGTTAGAATAAGTAAGCATGTATGGTTTCTTGGTCTTCAATAAGATGATCTGGACAAGGGCGCGAACTCAAAATACAGAGCGAACTATCCCATATGTAGCAGAGAATGGAAAACTGTGAGTTCATTCACGAAGAAAACAAAAAAGTCTAATAGAATAATCTGGAGACAAATTGACTGAAACACATAGAACTGGATATCTTATAAACATATGACAGTAGCATTTATGGCTTAAACTGGAGCGTTTAGGGGAGAGAAAGTGAGCAATGTTAATATTCATGCCAGGATGTCAAGAGTGGCCCAGAACTGTCACAGGAAGCTGCTTCTGATCTCTACACAATGGACACTGAACCGTTTTCTTGAGTGGTTACTATATAAAATATTAGTCAATTTCCACCCAATGTATTGTACTCTTTATAATGATGCATAAAAATAAATTCATGTGAATTTATTTTTTTGGATGCAGGTCTCCATAGGATTTAGTGTATACAGTTGGTGCCCTTGGCTTCCTGATATCTTGGTGAAGGATGGAAGGGCTCATTCATCTGTCGTTTTGAAAGGTGCAAACCGGAAGTCCGAATGACTCAGTGGAAGTGCAGAGCCTTAGTCACAAGACTGAGGTGATGCCGAGGCTCCCCGACTTTCAAGCACTCAGGTTTCCGTGAGCGAGCCAGAGCACAACAGTATTTTTGAAGAGCACCCCAAGAATTGGCTTCTTTGTGTCACGCCAAACTTTTGTGCCCATAAAGGGTTGTATTAAATTACCTCCAAAGGCTCTTCTGTGTTGGGTTTAATAATCTTAATTCATTCTATCTCTTCTTGCCAGCTTTTATAAGAAAACACTCTCAACCATTTCCAAAGTCCCCACATCCCTCTTCCTGTCAGCTTGGGCATAAAAATGTAGATACCAGAGAAAAGGTGGAGGCAGGTTAGGATGTCAGTATTTCCTAGGATGTCGACTCAACAAAGCAATGCTGAGAGTATTTGGGGGGATGCAAGCTCTGGATTGGGACCTATTTTCAAATCCTAGCTCAGGTGTGCATCAGCTGTGTGGCCCTGGTCCAGGTGGCTGATCCTTCTGACTTCGCATTGCCCATCTGTGAAACAGGACCATGGCGTCTCCCTTGGAAGGCTGTGTGGATCACAGATGACGTGTATATGGTGTCTCCTATCCACCTGGTAAGTTATAAACAGCCATGTGACTCTCCCTTGCACCTAGAGTAATAACCAGAGGTAACATAGTTCCCTGCAGGTACACGGACAGGCAGATGACATGCAGGAAGGCTATTTATTGAAAATCTTTTCTGACCCTACGAAGAAAATCAAGTTTGGCTTAGAACACAATTTCCAAAACGCATCCGTCCCACACAAGATGGACAACCTGCCCAGTGCCCTCAGGGGCTGGATGAAGCCTGGGGCACATGTCACAGGATTCGCTCGGCATGCTGTAAGGCCAGCTCTCATCACCCAGCGGGTTTAACCTCCATGAGTCAGGTGTCGGCCCACCTGTTCACAATGACACCGCGTTCTAAGCATCTCCCCAGGTGCTTGTTTGGTAAAATGCCAAACTAGATCGCTGGCTAAGCAGTCCTGATTCCTGCTTTTTTTACTAACCTTCTTTGACTTGATAAAGACTTTAGTTTTCCTACCCAAACATCCTGCGTTCCCAGGCCACACTTGTCTTTATTTTGCTTGTTCTGTGAACTCGGCTTTCATTTATGAATCTCCTGCCTTAACAAATGTCATCTGTCCAGGCAGCACTAGCACAGATGACCCATAGCTCCAGCGCTGTGTAGACTCTGCCAGTCACTGTCCCCAAGACGGAGCCCAGCAGCGTCTCCCAGCCTGGCTGTGCTTGGACCCCCGAGGGGTGGGACCTGCTCCCAGGGAGACGCATGGAGCTCCACAAAGCCCGTCCTCACGATTAGCAGAAACAGTTTCTCCTGGAGATAAGCATGGAGGGGATTTTCTCCCAAGCAAATTCTCTTTAATCATTAGTAGCTGAATCATTGTATTTTAAAGACCTCAGAGAGTCCATTTAACGTGTGGGTAACATCGTTAAAGTATTTCAAACCAAGAGAGCTTGAGATTGCTAGACACAGAGTTTTCTTAATGACAAACATAATAGCTCATAAGAACTGATATTATTAGAAATGAGAACGCTTGCAGATTTCAAGTGACCTTGCCTCCCCACGGGGTCACGGCTGGAGTCTCGGAAAACGGAGGTCATCAGGACAGCCCAGCAGATAAGCAACCCTTTCCTCCAGCAAAGAAAACACACAGGTCACCGAGCGCTAAGGGGGTGACACCCATGTATGTGTCTGCACTGAGCCAGCAGAGCTAATTTATGAACCAGTTTTTCCAAGTTCCTACTGAGTTCTTAGTCTATGTACAAGCCGGCGGTTCCTGCGGAGCCCGCAAACTCAGTGTGCACACTATTCATTTGGAAATGTCTTTTTCCCCACTTTTTCACGAGTTTATTGTTTCCCCAATTTGATGGCCAATTTCTTGAAGGCAAGTTTTACAGCTTCTCTATTTTAAGCATCGGCCATTAAGCATTTATTATCCTGTCTTACAGTAATCATTTAATAAGGGTTATTAACAGTTAGTATTTTAATGCATTAAAGCTGTTAAGGTATTTCTCTAAACACATAAATTTGTTTTAAGAGTGATTTTGGCACAGGGGAAAAATCCAATTTTAAAACTGATATTCATTACCAAACACATAACTCAATGTTTCACATTCCTGCAGATCATTATCCAATCGATCGTATTGCCTTTTATAACCGACTGAACAAATAATGGCTGAAAACTAGAGTCCGAATGAGTCGGCAAAAGGAAAATTTTTAAGTGTCTGGACCTGAATCAGTTTCAAACACATGAATCTATTTTTTCTGATTTTAATTCCGGGTTATAACTAATACAGCAGGCTCCCTTCACTTAACATCATTCATATTTCTGCTTCTTGTGAAGTATGCTCTTCTCCTATGGAGACTCCAGCACTAAGTCAGATGCTGAGCAAAGATGCCACACACATAATCCCTGCCTTCAAGGAATTCGTAAACGCGTGGGGGAAACAGGGAGGAAACTATTCATCTGTTAACTCATTTCTTCAAAAAATATGTATTGGGTGGACAAAACACATAAGCTCAGACACTCATTCAAATAGATGGGAAGAGACAATGTGCTAAAGAACATCACAGCAAAGGATCAAACTTGAACGTGATAAGGGGGATCGAGAGAGCTGGGTGGGGACAGGGTGTGATTTCAAACCAAGGTATCAGGTGAGGTCCTACGGAGAAAGGCATTTGAGCCAAGACTGGAAGGAGCTCAAGCAGCAAGCCAGGTACCCAATCTGGGGAAGGGGCTTTGCACATAGAACACAAGATGACCAACCACCGTCCGTGGGCCAAATCCTACCTGCTGGCTATAAATAAAGATTTATGAGCACGCAGCCGTGTGGTCACATGTGCGTTGGCGATGGCTGCTTTCACGCTACGATGGCAGGATTGAAAAGCTGCCATGGAGACCACGTGGACCGCAAATCCTCAAACGTGTACTGTCTGGCCTGCTGCAGAAAAAGTCTGCTGGTCCCTGGGAGGGAGGGAAGGGCCGTGGCACGGGCAGTGATGAAGGTTGACGCCGATCGAACCGCTGAGGTTGCTGGAGGAGGACAGAGGTGGTGGGGGGGCGGAGGGAAGACGGGGAGGGGGGCTTTGGTTTTCTCTGCAGGGGAAATGGGGACTCTGGTGGTTTCGGGAAGGGAGGAGATGCAGGAGCTCTAGCATCGCGGGGTAAGCACGACCGTGCACAAGGCGGAGACCCAAATGAGTCTGGGGGAGACTCAAGCTCCGGCTGAAGTAAGGAAGAGCCAGAAGGCGGGAGCAGCACAGACCAAGGAAAGTGACGCCAGCATCAACCCCAGATGCACAGACACACGGCGAGAAAGGCAGGACGCACCCAGACACGGCACGCTTCTCCCGGAAGAGCTTCCAGGGCGCACCTGGGGAAGGTAGCAGGATTCGGGGCTGGAAAAGCGGGCGGAGCCGGGAAAGAGCAGCAGCTAAACCCGAGGAAGCCGGCCCCGAGCCCGCCCGGCTTGCTCTCCCCACTCAGCCTTCGCCGACAGCGGACGGTGTGGCCCCCCGCCCCGGTCACGTGGCCCAGGTGCAGTGGTGCAGGTGCTCATAGCCACAGTGCTGGTGGCGTAATGAGAAATCGTACCCGGAACTCTGGTACTAGACCCGAAGGACTTAGCTTGGATTTTGAGCAAGGCGGATCGCTGGGACTGTATCAGGTATCTACGCTCGTCTCCGGGAGGAGTGGTGGGAAGACGAGAGGCTTGGTAGGTCCTCCCTCGGGGCTCCCTGTGTCCTGGCAAAGCCAATGCCACCATTCGCCTGAAGATTAGCCCTGAAGTGCTGGGGGTCCGGAGTTGCCGACAACCCACGACGAGCTCTGTGTCCACGTCCTAAGTCCCGGAGGGGCATTCTTGGTGCCTGGCGCTTCTCCGAGCATCGCTGCGTGTTTCTGCGGAGCCTTCGCTGCAGTCTTGGAGGAAGTGATTCAGACAGAGAGCGATTCGGCCAGAGGACACGCGATTCGGCCAGAGGCCAGAGGACGCGCGATTCGGCCAGAGGACACGCGCTCCAGAACGCCGCTGAGGAGAGAGGCTCCCCTTCCCCAGAGGCCAAGGGCGGCAGGGATGCGCGGCAGGTAGAGAGCAGAGTTTTACGCGAACGTGCTGTCCGCCCCAGCGCTCTGACAAGCAGGAGGAAGAAAGGCGCCGGCTGGGTCTGTCGCGGGCACAGCAGACACACAGCCGGGCGGCCCTGACCTCGCTGGAAAGAAGAAGGCAGCACCGCGTGCCGGGAAAGAGCACCACGCAGCCGACGGGGAGACCAGGGCGGCCAGAGGGTCGACCAGCAGCACCGGCAGAGGCTTCAGCTCGTCATCAGAAAATAGGATGCTGCAGCTTTAAGGCCTCAGTATCTGAGTGTTCCTTGATCAGGGCGCTGTTCTTACAGGTTGAATTCCATCCATCCAAAATGTATGCTGAAGTCCAAACCCTCAGTACTTACACATGTGGAAATAGGGTCACTGCAGACATAATGAGTTAATACGAGGTCCTACTGGGGTAAGGTAGGCCCCTGACCTAATGTGACCGGTGTCCTTACATGAAGATGGCCACACGAGGACACAGAGACACACAGGGAAGACAGCCATGTGAAGACCGAGGCACAGACTGCAGGGACGTTGCCACAAGCCAAGGAATCCTTGGGGCCACCAAGGAGGAAGAGACCGCCCCCACAGCTGACGCCCAGATTTTGGACCTCCAGCTTCCAGAACTCGGAGACGATGACTCTATGGTGTTTTAAGTCACCCGGTGTGCGGTACTTTGCTCTGGCAACTCTAGGAAACAAACACAGGCACTGTCCCAAATGCCACTGAAGCTGGGGCTTGATCGAGGAGTTGTTGGTGGCTGGCTGCTGCCTGCCTGGCGCGACGCTGGTTCAGGCAAAGAGAAATGTTAGCGATTGCTGTTCCGGTAACTGTGAGCTCGCCCAACGCGTCCGTGAGGCACCCGAGTCGTGGAAGGAAGTCGCGTCTCCGGATAAGCGAGCTGTCCTACACGCAGTCGAATCACAGACGCAGGAGTTCTGCGGGCCAGTGGGTCGGCGCCATCCTCCAGACCGCTCCCGCGGAGACGATTCTCTTTCCCGAACACGAAAGTGTTGGCAGAGCTGGAAAGCGTCCAGAACAAAGACACGAGTTCCATCTGCCGTAATGTGCCAGCGGCTGCTAGCTGAGCAACGGCCCTGAGTCCCGCAAACATGTGGCAAGACCACGGGCCGGGAGGCAGTGGGCACGTCCTGAGCATCCTGGGGAACTTGGATGTGGCTGCAGCAGGACAGGGAGGTCAGGAGGCACCAGCCTCAGAGGGACGGCAGGTGGCACAGCAGGAAAGCTTGGAGGAGGCTCCTCGGAGGTGTCGGGACAGGGGAGGCCACTCCGTGTCCGTCACTCGGGACCCACGGCCCAAACTGCTTGCCCAGCCTCGGTCCGCGAGCACTCAGCCACTGCCGACCACACGTCAGCGTCCTGTCAGACGGTGGGATGACCTCCATTTACTGTGTCCTTGCTGCGTGCGAGACGCTAACATTCATCGCCTCTTAGTTGTCTCGATGTATTCCCACCACAGCCCGGACGGGTGGCTAGTCACCTCCACTTTGCAGATGAGGAAAGGAAGCCTTGGGAGGAAGGACGTGGAGAGGTCGCCGAAGGCTTCCCGGTGCAGCACGGGACTGGAGGAGCCGAATGGCCCAGGAGAACAGAGTGTGCAGGCGAGGGGGCGGGGGTGTCCAGGCAGAGGACACACCGGGACGGAGAAGAGGCCGGAGTGAAAGGCGGGGTCAAGGGTAGGACGGAGCTCAGGCTTATCCTGAGGTTCTGGTGGCCGTGGTTGAATTCGGCCCTCAGAAGAGGGGATTTCGTCCCTACCCTGCCAGCACCCACAGCCCCTAAGCAGAGGTGTCGGCATCATGAAAGCAGAGACTGCACGACAAAATCCAGATGTCAGACAGCCTGGCCACCCTGGCTGGGCACTGCCCAAGGCTGGGCAGAGATGCAGGGCCGCCCTGCCCTTGAGAACGCGCCTGGGCGCTGCTGGCAGCCACGGTCCCCACCGCCCCCAAGTGTTCACACGCCTCTCTCTCTCCCTCATTTCCGTTTACTAACTGCGGACGTCTGTGGTTTTCACCCCTTCACACACAATCGGGGGCTTTTTAAAGACATAAAGGAGAAGAATGTGATCAGATTAGGATCGTAGAAAAATCACCCTGCTCACAGACGAGGAAGTGGCCTCGAGTGCCCAGTGTCCTTCTGACGTAGTCATTTTTACATGGTCACTTATTAAACATTGTCGAGCACTGGCCAACAGTGTTTGAGCTCTGTGCATACCCAGGAGGGAACGAGACCCAGGAAGTCTGACGCGGGACTAGTTTCTAGAAAGAGAGGCAGGAAACAATATCCAAACACATAGTCGATCAAGTGATGACAGGGATCTCGCCGGAAGGGAAACTGAAGGATGATGGGACGATGATGGGACAGAGCCACCCGGGATAAGGGAAAGCCTCTTTGTGGGGGAGGCACGCCCTGGACCTCATCACAGCTCCCCAGGTAGCGTGGAGCGACAGAGTCACTGAAAAGAGGCGCACGGCCATTGTCACTGTTGTCACGTGCAGGACAGCGCCGACTCCCTCTGCCTCCTTGCAGCTGCGGCCGCGCATCTGGTGGGCACTGAGGGAGGGAAGTCGCGCGCTCAGGCCAAGAAGTCCGGCTGGAGATGGGAGAGGTCTTTAAGATTCGGGATGGCTCCCCTGACCCCTAGGGGGACCCCAGTGTGCTGGGCAAGACGGGCGCTGAACCCAGGACAACAGATGCAGCTGGCCGGTGGCTCAATGGCCTCTCTGCAGCGCGGCAGGTCCTGCAGAATCGCAGGCAGGAGGCTGAGAAGGTGGCCAATGAAAGTGCTGTATAGGGAGCTGACTCGGGTGCCATATTCACGCAGCTGGAGAGGGCGTTACAGTCACCTTATGGGCCTCATCAAGCAGCACGCTCCACCCCTGCCCGAGGCCACCCTCCTGGGGAAAAGGTGACCTGGGATTGTGACAGCTGGGGAGTGAGGTGGGTAGGGAGGCTCTTGATAAACTACTAACCAACTTTAAAACAAAAGCAGGTAGGGGGAGGCCCCCTCAGGTGGAGGACAGGCCGGGCGATGGTCCTGAGCAGGAGAGAGTATGGGTCGTGGGGGGCAGCTCGGCTGAGGGAGGAGTGGGTGTGGGGAGCAGAGGAGACGAGGTCCTCGCGGCCCCCGAGTCCCCGGGCATGCACACAGGCCACGGGAGGGAGCAGGCAGTTTCTCTTCCCAGAAGAGAGAAGGCATCAAGGCCATGTCAGCCCAGGATCGGCACAGCCCGTGCTGAAGGGTTTCCCCGGCCAGTCTGTGGACAGCAAGTGGGAAAGGGACCGGCGCGGCATTGTAGATAACTGAGGAGTCTTTAACCACAACAAGAAGCAGAGGGAAAAAGAGGGATCCCCCGCACCCCACTGCGTGAGCCTCCTTCCTGTTCCCCATTAAGCTCTGCTGAGCACGGATCCAGCCCTCCGGCCTCCAAGGCTCCTGGGTCTTGATTCTCCTTCAGGGGAAAACTCAGGAGAAGAATATAGCAGCATCGTTTAATGAGTCTCTAAAACCACAGTGGGAAACAGGATCCTCCTGGACACTGCGGAACCGAGGGCGTTTGCTTTTAGCTTGTCTGGGTTTCTTTATTCTTGTCTCGTTTAAGAAAGAAGAAATCTGAGCGTTTTTATTAAAAGAGCGCAATCACCATCAGAGAGGAAAAAATTTAAGGCTATGTCATAAAAGAAGGGATAATGGATATAGTGACAACCTATTGGCGAAAACATCACTCCAACGCAGAGTGGGGAGAGCGGAGACAGTGTCCGGTTGAGGAGCACACGGGATGTGACATGTGGACCGCAATTAGATCAGTGAGAAGGATGTCCCTGCGCACAGTCTCAGCTGGAGACAGAACAGAGCTAAGTGGGGGTCAGAGGCCGGAATCTGTCCTAGATGGGGGATCAATTAGGGCAGAAAACCAGGGCCAACCAGGAGCAGAAATGCTGCCTCACGGTTCAGCAGAAGCAAGTGCCCCAACGAAGCCAGGAGAAGGAATAAACGGTGAGCAGTACGAACTGGGAACCCTCGGCCAGGCTCTCTGCCGTTGGCCCAAGACTGCGGATGCCCTGGTGTGGCCAGGGAAGGGGCAGGGAGTGCGACCCCCAGAGAAAAGCAGGGTCATTCCGTCACAGCAGGGGTCAGGATGACACTGAGCTGCGTGGTGGCTCCACCACGTTCGCCTTAAAACCGTTTTCCACTTCCGCGGTTTCTGGGTCATGGCTGATGTAAACAGCAGTGCATTTTAGGAATCTAAAACTCTCCGTGTTCAACAAGGAATGACAGTGTGGCTGCTGTGACCGGGGCAAGCACCGGGTTGGCGCCTCTGCTGCCCTCGCTACGTCACCTGACTCTCAAATGGAAAGGACGCCCCCAGAGGGTGAGCAGAATCTGAGCATCCGATCAGTCCGTGGGTATGGGAGTCACGTGTAAATAAACAGCCAGTGTTTATAACTCAGGCTCTGGCCTGAATTATTTTTCCAGGATATTTTTAAAGGTATCACTTTTGGGAAAATAAAGAGACTGTCCTCCTAATTACTTTTCACTTTGCTTCCAGCAAATTCTAATTGCAATGCCTTGGGGCTGGCGGTTGGGAGGGGGCTGGCATTGATTTTTAACGGGCTACTTTGCTTGGCTAGTAAAAATCAACAAATAAATAGGAAGAAGAACTTGGAGCTACACAGATGAAAGCTTCGAGGATGAAAAGAGACCGCCCCAGAGAGCTGATGGGTTCAGCTACAACCAGTGCCACAGAAATCGTGTTGATGGAGAGAACCTGGTGGAGGCTTTGGTGCAGAAAAATCACTCATGCTGCCCTTTAGGAGCAGACAGACTGGTTCCACTTCCTGGAAAAACATGAGCAAGACCTTTCTTCTGTACAAGGGAGTCTTTAAAAGACAAACTGCGAGGTTGACGTGACTGCGTTATTCGACCAAACCCTTGTGTGGTGTGTCTATGACACATACACACAAATACGCATACGCAATGAGTCTAAACCGGTGGTTCTCAACCAGAGGCAATTTATGGAAAAATTTTTTGTTGTTACAGCTGGGGGAAGGCGTGCTCCTGCATCTAGAGGGTATAGGATACGGACCTCGCGAACCATCCTGTGATACCCAGGACAGCCTTCCCCGCCCGCCACCCGTCACCACACAAAACAATTATCTGGCCCAAAATGTCAACAGTGCCGAGATTGAGAAACTCTGCTCTATGTAATTAGCTTGTACTTGGCAAGAGGCCAGTGAATCTCTGTAGAACTTGAAAGCTCAAAATAGTAAATAATATAATGGCAACTTGAAGATTTCATCTTCGTACAAAAACTCTCAAATAAACGCTTGAGGGAATGGATCACACATGGTGCATGTATCTATCCAAGACACTGTGTTTGTGAGTGTGCGCGCGCGCCTGTGGGTGTGTGTGTGTGTGTGTGGCCATATCCACACGTGAACACACACACCTACAGAGGGCTGAATTTCAGCTGTCACATCTCGGGACATGGTACCCGACCAATCTCAGCTCAGGTGGTCAGAACACCTTCTAATTGCTCAGTGAGCAGGTGACCACATTCTAACACGAGACTAAAGGGAGGTCTTCTGGGGTTTCTGATTTCTTAAAACACACACACACACACACACACACACACACACACACACACACACGAGAAATGTGCCTCTTCTTCCATTGGATATTGTCACATCTGGATGCAGGACCCGAAACCACAGTGGTGAACTTGCATCCGGGAGCAGTGCCAGCCTGGGCCCAACCCGACAGGACAGACGGCGGGTGGCAGAGAGAGCAGGACTCACGTCCTCGTTAACTCGAGCCACCGAGTCAGCAACTCTGCAGACACCTGCCCCGACCTTGTAGCTTACATGACTCGATACCTTTTCTTTTTAACTGGTCAAGTTATTCGGGGCTACCCATAGCCAAAGCCTTCCTTTCACACAGTCTCTAAAACCTTCATGAAATGCGGGTAATTTCCCTTTTTACTTATCTAATGACATGAAGAGAAAATGCCCCGCGTCTACAGGTATCTTTGACATGATCAGATTTTCTCAACGTCAGACAACATTAAAAACCAGCCTGCGGGCGATAAACGTCGACATCCGCCCCCTCACCATAGCCTGGTGGTTGGGAATGCCCATCTGTCTTTTTTACCTGGGAGCCACGTGATGCCCTTCTGCATGGAAGTATCGATAATGGCGCGTTTTGAATTCTTTAGACCCCGAAGGATTTGTTTTTCTTTGGAAACAGTGACAGCTTGCGTTTGAGCAGCACAGACACGCGTGGCAGGGATGGGAGCGGCCGCGAGGCTTACCGTTGAGCCACTTGGAGTTGTACTGGGCGGTGCGGAGCGGAGGTAGGACGCCCAGGCTCCGGTAGATGGCCGGGTCGCGGCCCGGGAAATCCATGGCCGTGGCGGCGTACAGCTCCCCGCCGGCCGTGAGGAGCGCCGTGGAATTGTGCTGGGGGCTGTAGGGACAGCGGGCCATGCCGCTGATCTGATCGTGGACCTCCGTCAGGTTACTCAGCTGTGGGCAAGGGCAGGAGAGAGAAACCAGTTATCCCCAGGCAAGGCCTTGGTGGCGGTGACGGAGTATGCCCATCTGTCTCATCGTCCCTTTAGAGTGACCGAATCTCATGCTAGCGAATCCTCACAAAATATGAAGGATGGTTGTACGTGGCTTCTATGTATGATGCATGGGGCACTGCTGACGTTTCCACTTTAATAAAGAAACCAAATTCAACATTTATAGAAATAGAAGACACAATCTAAGAATTATGTACAATTTCATCAATATAAGCGAATTGGCCTGTTACAAATAGCCCAAAACTGTGTTCACAAGTAAGGATGTGTGGGTACTTCTAGCACCACAGAGTCAAAATTTCCAAAAACTCTATTTTTCAGTTTTCAGAGCGACAAATGCACATCTTGCCATCACCTGGTGGGACCCAGCCTCTCAAAGGCTGGACGCCCGACCAGTCGCTGAATGAGAAGAGAGGGGTCTTTGCGGGGAAATCTGTTCCACTCAGTTCCTCACTCGGCCCCGAGAGGCAGCAGGGCAGAGGGGCCAGGCAGGGTCTCAGATCCACCACCTGCTCCACTGGAGGACCTGGGCCCTGGGTAAGTTACTCAAGCTCTTTATGCCTCGGGCTCTTGTAAAACGGGATGTGAAGGGTGACAACTGCATGGGGCGGATGTGAAGATTAAGGGACTGAGTCAATGCAGAGCTCTCCAGTGAGCATCTCTTCTTATCATGTTAATAGCTGAATGTTAATTTGAGAACAATGAACAGTGAAAGCAGATAAGCAAATTCGGCTTTCAGGGGAAGTTGTGCATTCAGGGAAGAGCAAACGGAAGTCCTGAGGTCGGAAGGCAACACCTGGGCCGTGACAACCCTGCAGTTCTGCTGGTTGAGATGCTGACAAGCCCCTTCGATAACGGGCAGCTTAGAAGAGAGAGTCACTGGTTATAACTTTACTTTGCCCCAAGTTCCAGCTGTTCATCCGTTTGCTTTAATTTTTTTTTTAACATGCTTCTTATCAATTTGTCATATCTTTGTTCATTTGGATTGTGGTTTTAAGGCCACTTTAATACTTAATGGTATCTCTCCAGTAAAGCAGAATAAGAAAAATAAAATATATTTAGGATTAATGCTCAGGGTCACTGGTGGGGAAAAAGCTAGTAGAAATAGTTTAGAAACCTATTTAAATTTAATTATATGAGCTATGGTTATTTCTAGTTCTTTATATAATTGAGAGTTGTGATTAGAAATAAATCAGTACATCGACTATTTATTCGATTTGACAAAAGAGGTTTCTTTTTGAATTAAAAAGCAACTCCTTGAAGAATAGAAATACATTTAACCTTAGGGTTTTAATAGAATGTTTGGATTTTCCCAGTAGTAAATTTCATCAAGACTGGACATGAAGCCATACCGTGCGGTTGGTGCAGACAGGTGTGAAAGCATTGGTCCCACAGGTAAATAACCGATCTCCACCCACCAAAAGCACCCGGATATAGTTCTGGCATTCTCCTGAAAAAAAAAAAAAATCACAGGAAATACATTAACAAGGCCTGAGCACGAGGGGAATGGTAAATCTGAATAAAACATTTTATTTGGCTAATAAGTTAAATTTGATCAGTATAAAACAACAACAACAACAAAACAACTCTTTGATATTGATCCCCTCCCCAAAAAAGTCAAACTGCCAAACAATCTGACCTTTTTGTTTAAGAGGATATTTAAGAGCATGTTCAATTGAAATCTCAAAGCTTGCCTGTTCTTTCGATGAAAGTGGTTTCGTTTTAAATTGCGTCTGATAACAGTGCAAACCCTAAATTATATTCGATGCGCACTGGGAAAACAAATAAAAGCAAACTACGCTTAGGAAACAGTATCTTAGAAAACTTCCCGAGATTCTGGAAAAAATGTTGCGAGCGGTTCTTCAAATGCAAAGCAAAGGCCACGGTGAAGCTTTGTATACAAATTGGAAGAAGTTTTACAGTGATGTTCTGAAACTCTGTTACATGCCTCGCAAGAATCTATTAACATTTTTGATTCTTTGATGGACAAGTAAAAATATAACTAACAAAGAAAGGATGTCTAAAACGCGGGGGGAGGAAAGCGGGTGCTGAGGGTCGACCCAGAGTTGATTATTTCCTGCAGCTGCAAAGCATCACAGAAATCCTGGGGCCTGGCCACAGTCGTGGGAGGACTTTTATTAAGCGAGCACTTACTGGTGACATACTCTTTGGTGCGCACTGTGCTGGGGATCGAGGCCAACAGGAAAATTAAAATACAGGGTGGTCGCGATTGCTTTGCAGTCATCCACAGAGGAACAGCACGTTACCAACTCCTGAACAGGGGCTGGGGGGGGAAGGGAAAGGCTGGGTGTTGGGAGGGTTCCCAGAGGTGACACCTAATATGAATTTCCAAGGAAGAGTAGACTTGAGTGGGGCTTCCTGGAGGAGATACCATCTGACATGACACCTGCAGGATTTTAGCAAACAAAGGATGGAAAAGACGGGGCGGGGGAGGGATAGTGGGTTGTGCCAGGGGCCCCCGGCTGGAGAAAGCACGGTGCTCTCATTGCATGCAGAAGAGGCGGCGCAGCTGGGGAGCCAGACACGGGCCGAGCGAGTAAGTTTGTATTTTATTCTGAATGCGAAGGGTCTCGTCACATGTTTTTACTGCACGAAGTTCTGGCCTGAGGTGACATTTGTTATTATATTATAGGACCACTGGGGGTTCAACGTGGGTGCTTAGCTAGAGGTAGAGAGACTGCCGTTCGGGAGGCAGGTAAGGAAATCCTTCCACAATTCGGTCCCTCCTCACTCTGCTGGGACCGGGTGGGAGGTGCAGAAGGGCAAAGCCAGGATCCCGCAGATCAACGGGGTGTGGGGCCTGAGCCACCAACTGCAGCCAGAAGACACTGCAAGGCAGCAGAGGGTTAGTGTCGCACAGTGCCCCGAGCGAGGGAGATCTGGACTTCAGGGCACAGCAACACTCCTTCCGCCAAGGGGAACCCCCATCTCCACGAAAGCTGAGTGGTCGGCGCTAGGCTGCTTGAACTTGCTTTCTAAATGCAAAGTGAAAAGTCAAAGGTAGGCCAGTCTCCTAATACTCTCCCTAACTAGCAAGGGTAGTGACGGCTAAATTGAAGACATTTGAACTGGTGGGGTGGGGTTGGGAGTGGGGATACGGAGTAAAAGATCTAAGTTATCTATGAGAAGAAGTAGGAAGTGAGTGCAAACGTAGACAGTCAATGGGGTGAGCAAGGCGCAGTCACGGGGAGCTGTTTTGTTGTGTTGTTTTTATAACCGGGGAGAGGGCAGGAGAGTTCTAGAGAGAAAGAACAAAGCAAGACTTCAGAGGACCACATCGTCACCCCTTTCCGGGCGCTGGGAACACAGGAGGGATACAGTGGAGCCACCACCTCAGGGAGCAGAGGGGCACAGAGTCGCAAAGACAGGATCGAGGCGAAGATGAAAACGCAAAGCCTAAGCACGTCTGAGGGCGACTCCCAAACGCACCTTGGAGAACACAGAGCCAGGAGGGCTCGATGCCTTAACAGCTAAATCAGACACAAAAATGACACCCTGATAAAGAACGAGATGAAAAATCACACGCCGTGGAGAGAGAGGTGGGGATTTCGTTCGCTTTCTGCTGCTGCTTTTAGAAGTCCTTCAAGAACGAGTCGAGATGTAAAGAACTTTTTTGATTTTTAAAGCAAGAAACTGACACAAGACAGCAATGTGCTGGAGGCAGTCCCTGTTCACCGTGAACTCGGGCAAGGGTAAACTATTCCAGGAGAAGCCTTCCGACTGAACGCCGCCTCCGCAAGACGGCGGAGACAAGCGCCTCTAATCGATTATGGGGAGGGAAGAATCGAGATAAGGAAGGAGGCATTCATCTTCATCGCCCAAGAGAAAGACAGAGTGAAAACGGGACTCTAAGTCGGGAATGTGATAACGAGGGAGGTGCTGAGGTGCGCCCGGTAAAGTGCGGGGGGGGTGAGGAGGAAGGCGACGGGCACATAACAAATCCAGCTGGCAACTTTTTAAAAATCTTGGAAAAAAATAAACGAAGGCGGGAACTCTATCATTTCAATTAGCATGGAGGGTTTTAAAAAGCGCGTTTTGGTCATCGGGACCACGTGGGAATGACACTCAGGGCGGCTCTGCTATCTGAGGAGGGCCACGTGCCCTGTGTCACTGGTGGGCTTCCTCTGGCTTGGTGAGCATGTAGGAAGGGAGGGGATAGACATCAGGAAACGGGACAATTGGACACAGAGGCCTGCGTGGTCCTCCTCTAAAAGGATGGAGGAGGACCCAGCCCTCCGGGACCTAAGGAAGGTCAAGCACTAGATGAGTCCAGTGTGCAAGGTCAGTGGAATGGGGTGGGGGAGGGGGAGGCCGGTGTGCCAGCAACGAGGCAGGTCAAGGTGTGAGCATCCACTGGGCCCTGCAACAGAAACCTTCGGAGGCAGGTGGTATTTTGTTCCTTTACTGTCGTGAGCTGAATCTGTTTGCCCAACAGTCTGGCTCAGCTCATCTGAGACCATTTGTTCCCTCTCCCAAGTCCTCTCGGGTTTAATCTACAAACTGATTCTAGAAGCAGACTGCATGGAAATCCTAAACAAAGAAATGCGTTGAAAATAATAACTTCTTGGGCTTTGTTTGTTTGTTTGTTTTGAAGAGAGATTGGGGGAAGATCAAACAAAACAGTGTAAATACATAGAAACAAAGAAAGTGGAGGTATTGCCTTGGGGCAGAAGATAAATTTAGGAATGAAAGAGAAAAAATTAAGAATGAAAAAAAACAAGCCGAGCGCCAGGCTTGGTGGTAATCGGTCCCCTCCTGGTGGTGACGCTAACGGCCAGATCCACGCATAGAAAACGTCCTGGGGAACCGCTTCGCAGGTCTGCGCTGCAGACGTGGCCTTCCGTGCGTGAGCCGAACTTGCTAGGAGCGCTGCTTGAAGTCGCGTGTTTCAAAGTACGGGGACAATGCAGGCGTCCCTTTAGGAGAGTCTGTCTTCGGTGTCTCCTACAGATCAGCTTAGAGAATGTCTTTGAGTTCCTTTTTCTCATCTGGGGATTTTCCCCCTTTCCTGCCATTTCTGCACTTCGAAAATGGTCTCAGGGGATTTAATGAGTCCCGGTATCCAGCGCTCACTTCCGAGACCACTCGCGGCCTGCCGCCACGTGGCTTCTGCTGACATCAGTGAGAGTCATCGATCTACATTTCGACGATTCCCCTCGGACGTTGGAACCATCCGTGTGTGCCTGAGCTCCTGCAGGCTGGTCAGCTCGCCCTTGACTCCGAGGAGATTCTTGTTGGAACTGATAGCCGAGGTGCAGAGGTCCTGAGCCACCGAAAGAGCTTTTAAATGAGACCAGCCACTGCTCACCGGGCCTCAAGGACATAAGGTCTGGCCCCGGAAGGGAAAACTCACGTTTTGGGACCATTTTCTTAACGAGTTAACTGGTTTTTCCTTATGACATTTCATCATTTTCTTTTCAAACAGCTGTGTTCTGCTTGAAGAAAAACTGTAACGGGGTAGAAAGACGAACAAGGAACGGGGTGGGTGCCCCAGCAACAACCAGCCCCTAGCCAGACCCAGCGGCTTTGGGATGAGGGAGGGGGCCCTGGCAGCCTTCATGTTCATCATGGCACTTGCACTGAAAGCGGTGTGTCGGTCTCAGCTCTGTGAGCAGCCACTGTGGGCATCCCAGGAGCAACTTAGAGTGACTGCTCGTGGCTTCTGGGTCGGATGTACGCCGCCAAAGTCACGATGACCGGGGGGCTTGAAAAGCCATATGTATGTGTGTGTGTATATATATATATGCGTGTGTGTGTATTCCATGCATATATATGCATACATATTGCAGAAGTGTGTATATAAATATATAGACATGCTATTACATCTATATTTATACATATAAGTACAGAGACATAGATGTATATGTCTATAAATACATAGAGGGGAATACATCCATATGTATATGGATATATATTAAAATTATATCGTTATATTATACATAGTATGCTAATAAATTAAAATATAAGTTATATTTTATATTTACATAACGTGAGTATTTTCAAATGAGCTGGCTCCCTGGGAAACTTGTTTGGGAAACTCCATTTCAAAAGCAAAACTTGCTCTCTGTAAGCTGCAGTCCGTTAGTATCTAAAGAAGCCTCCATTTCTGAAGCAGTTACACGAGATAAAGGCAGGTCCGTAATTTGCCACGGGTATCGATTCACGCACAGCTCTCCAAACACTGCCACTTCCGGTGACAATGTCACGTTTCGCCCCCTTGGGATGGCGCCACGTCTCTCTTCTCTCACCTGGAGTTGACCTCCTTAGCCGCACCATCTGAGGACTTGGGAGCAGGGCCGCGGGATACAGCAGGAGGCACAATGCACAGAGCCCTGGATTCTAATCAAAACTCTCCCACTAACTAGCAAAATAATTCTAGGAACGTGGTGTTAAAAGTGCTGAAGTGAGGTCATAAACAAGAAACTTTCGAAAATGATAAAGTGCGATGTATACACAAAGCAGCCCTTTCAGCCCCTTAATAATCCGCTGTGTTTCCTTTGTAAGTTCCCAAAGGTCACGGGGGAAGGGCTTTGGCTGGGACATCGTGACCCCAAACAGACAAGGGGCTCTTGTTAGATCACCAGAGAACTGACTATTTATGTCTAAAATAATGTTTGTGTAAAAGACATTTAGATGGTTTCTCAAAGCAGATTTCCATGATGGTATTTCAAAAAGAACTAAATACCACCGGTTTTATTACAAAAAGTTTTGGAATTCATAAAAACAGAGTTTTCCCCTTTTAATACATGGAATGTCTAAGCCACGGTAGGCAAAGCCACCCCCTTAGGGTGAGCTGAAACTTTTAGAAATAAGATAGAACGCAACCCTCATGAAGAACCGGGGGTCCCCAGGCCTCCCTTCTCTTCCAGACGGGCCCAAATCAAAGCATTGGCTACATTTTCCTGACCCCGAGTCCCTAAATTGTCATTTTTACACAGGAAATGATGTCTGTGTCGGTCCCAGCAATACCAAAGACATAATAGGTAACGTGTCATCTGCAGCCAGCTGAGAAAAGTTCTCATCAGAGAAGTGAGTGGGTCCAGGCCGTGCCACCCCCGTGGGCCCAGCCCCCTCGTCCCCCGTCACATTCCTGGCTGGGCGGTCAAATGTATTATGTGGAGGACACCAGATCAACTTTTCTGAGCGTAGGAACGAAATTCCTGCAAAATGGCTGGCATTTCTCTCATTTTTGAGATGTCACACTTTGCCTTATTCTTTCAGTTTTAGGAAGAAGGGACACTTTGTAATCCTGTGTCAGTTTTCACAATACTACCACACGAACACAAATCTGAATTCTTGTTTCTAAACTCATGGCTGCAAAAAAAAGGCTGATTTCCACTCCCCTGAATAAACGAGACATGTTAGTCAAACTGAGTCTGCGAGAACGGTTTCCGATTCAGCCCCCAGCACTGTCGCGACGGGGCGATGTGGTGGGGGGGTCTGAATTCTGAACTTGGGGTCCGGGCCTTGGACAGCAGCGCTTGGTCAGGCTGCTTCCTGTCCTTCTGTGTCCTGTGTCTGATGGTTCCTGTGTCAGCATGATGGGCCCTGGACGCCCCTCTGCTCACGGCCCGCGGCTCCGGGACCAGCCCTGGGTGCTGCCCAGGCTGACGCCTTCGCGGCCCGAGCACACTCTCTCACGCACTTGAACTTCTACAGCACGCGGCTCTGCTGCCAGACGAGACGCTCTTTCGACCGAGCACGGGTTGTTCAGAACTGCCCGTGACTGTATCGGTGCACCCCACACAGCCTAGGAGGACGTGGGTTTGCTCCTTCTCGGAGTCCTGGCACTCAAAGTTCACCTGGCTGAACGCAGTTCACAAATGCAGTTTGAATCAATTTTATTTACCGAGATTTGCCATTGTCCCTAACTCATTAAGACCAGAAACGTGAGGGACCTAAAGGCGAGATTTTATTTGACGATGTTGGTGTTCCTTGTTTTCTCTCTGAGCACAATGAAGTGTAGGCTTGATTGGCCCCTTCTGTGGATCAAGGGCATGTTACTCAATGGGCATGAAGACGACCTTGACTATGTGTGTTCTGATTTTTATTTGATGAATTTCTACCTGTGATCACAGCTTAAGGTAAGCAAAACGTGGGTCATTTCTGATTTAGAAGAAGCAACATTTCATCCCAATGATCTACTACGCCGATGCTTTTAAAGTTAGTGACCGAGGTATTCGTAGGCGGAACCCTGGCTAGACTGAGAAATCGAGTGATTTCCTTTCCTGTATAAGGGAGGGGACTGGGGCGAAGGGCCTTCGTCATTAATTTTTCAGAAGTCTGTGAAATGAATAAGTGCGATCTAGACTCAACGAGAGGCGAGCACTCTTACGGGAAGCAAAATCCAAAACGGACAACGTACAAGTTGCCAATACATTTGCCATTCGGAGAATTAAAGCCGATCCTCCACCAGGTAAACGTCTGGCAGTGTCTGGCGATGTGCATGGTTATTTCCGGTCCTCATGGTGGGGCGAGAGGAATTACCAGCATTTAGCGGGTAGTGGGCAGGACTGAAGACGAACAGGACCGAGCCCACAGTGATGGGCCCCAAGCATCAGCGGTCACCAGGGCGAGAAACTCTGAACTGAGGCTCGCCACCCAGGCCTGCTCGCTCGCTAGTCAGACGCCCAGCACGGGCCGTGTCCTGGGCGCACCGGAAACCATCGTGCCCAGCCTCTCGTTGAGGGGCTGGGTATCTTGAAATGCATCATGACTAGGAAAGTACAAACGGTGACTGATAACTGAGGCAGTGGGTGGGGGACAGGCTCAGGCAGGAACCCCTAAGGAGAGGGGACACACGTCCTGAGAGATGCGTGAGGGGGAAGGTTAAGATGGGGTGCCGGGAAAGGGAAGGAGGGTGTGGCCCCCTCAGAGGTCTGGGGCGATCAGCCACACATGCTCAGACACAGCAGGTGTCAGCAAAGTTTGTTGCCGAGTTTCCCCAGACGGAATCAGTGCTTACGGGTCACCCACAGACCCAGAAGGAAGGAAGAGGAGAACGCAGAGCCGAAGGACCGAGAAGAAGATGAAGACAAGAAGAAAAAGGAGAGAAAAGGGTGAGGACAATAAGGGCGTCAGACAGCGTCCTGCCAGGGCCCCGGCGGGCAGCGACATCACCAGCAAAGGGGACAGCGTTGGCGTTAGAAGCATGGACGTAAAGGCCCAGGCTTTCCATCAGTGAACCTCGCTAGCGGGAGGGAAGAAAGCCGGGTCTGTCCGCCGCAGTCCCAGCGAATCTGACTGCCCACTGCATTCCTCGGCGGCGTGGCCTTATGAGAAGGAACACCTGTGCTCATGGGCAAAGGCACAGCGATACACGTGTCATCTCAGGACGTGTGACCGTCACGGGCAGGAGAAGGAACGCCACCCAGACGGCGCCTTTTCAAAAGTTTTGTGTATAATCTCTACAAACTCAGTAAGGCTACAGCGGTAACTAAACCTATTACGTGCTGATTTATTTATTTGGGGGAGGGGGGTTTGAAGAGACAGTATTCTGATTCTCTGTAACCCGGTGTTACCTTTAAATCTTCTTCTGTCTCTGCTGATTTCTCTCAGAGGCATTTTCTGAGGTTCAAGATCTTTCAGTAAATAGCCTTCGTCAATTTCTGCCTTTTTTCGTTTGTCTGTCTCCGAGCGTTTCCCTGGCTAAGACTTCATTTTCTTCCTTCTCTTCTTTCTAGTTCTTTATTCGGTTTGGGGAAACCAATGACCAAGTTTGCTGAGACTTACCCCCGTGTCTGACCCTCAAAACTGTTTAGTTAAAAGACAGGAACAATGCAACTGGGTAAAATAAAGCGCACACCAGTTTCTTACAAATACGGACGGTGTGAGGACCTTTTACCAGCGACGTCTCCCATCTGCTGCATTTCTCCCCCGGCTCTTGGTGCTGGGACCACGGTTGGTACGGTGAGCCTCCCTGGCTCCTCTTTGCGGATCTGCCTTCTCCTGTACCCCAAAGTGTGATTCGCATTGGGAAGCCCATGCTCCAATAGAGTATGATAATCATGAACAGGATGAGACAATGAGCCTAAGAATTTTCTCGAGTACCCAGTACCGTTTTCTCAGACACATAAGAAGAAACGGTCCTGAGCCTCCTACTGACCAAGCCAGTGGTGGGAAAACACTTGCAAAGCGCACAGCTGCTCCAGAAATGTATTTCCGGCCTTAGCTATAATCTGCTCTTTCCTTAGGAAGTTGGGGTATAGATTTTCTCATGAAGAGAGAGTACTTATTATAAAGATATGTTAAGTATATATGTGAAATTATCAAGAAATCTCAAATTATTTTTGATGTAGTAATTTTATATATCATATAGTTACTTTCTGGAGTTAGCTGTAAGGCACGATTGGGGAAAATAAAAATATCATTTTAAAAATTCAGGCCCATGTTTTTCTAAGCGATATCATAACCGATGAATTTCATAGCTTAGTCTAATGACTGAGTGTGCAGTGAGATCTCATCTTCTTATGTTCTGAATCTTTTTTGGAAACTGATTGTCACCAATCTTAATTTAATGTTAAAACCCTGAGAATTCACCACACCTACATTTTGAATCTTGCTGTCTTTTACAGGGCATCATAATCAGGAACAGCCTTCACATTAAGACGCTTTACATGCCGTCCTTGACAACAGCGATGGCCGCCTAGAACGTGCCCCCTTACCTCCGATTTGCCCTTACTGTAGCAGGCCTTCTTGGTCACCTCGTCACACTGCCACTCCACAGCCTGTAGGAAACACCAAAATCACAACAACTATTATGGCTTTGACCGAATAAAAGGGAGAAATCCACAAGACGCCAGGAACCAGATGAGGAAGTGTGGGCGCACCGTGACACCAGCATTTCAAACTAATATTGAATTTACTCCAAATGCGCGAAATTCAGTCGTGAGAGCTTATCTTTAGCTTTAAAACCGAAGCGTTTTAAAGAACTCACCTCCGTCCCAAGTATCATGTTTAAGCAGTAATCATGTGACGTTTGGACACAGTCACCATAAGAGACACCTGCAGTGAGTTGGTGACGAGTGTGTTGGTTACAGAAATGATCGCATTAGTGAAATCACAGAATAGACACACGGTATGCTTCTAAGAGAAGCCTTGGAACAAAATGATCTAAATATTTAATTTAGACATCTATAGTTTAGTTTAATAGTATGTCATCTATCAATATTCATAGATAATGAAGCAAGAATGATTTTGCGTATCATTACTCCCAAGATACACATATAAATGATGAATCATCAATAAAATAAAGAGCTCATGCAAAAAGCACATCTACAGTTCCCCTCCAGTGCCAGTAATTTTCATACTGTTATTAGCTCTGACTAAATATTTAGAGCCTCAACTTTGAAATATTCTTTTCTCAGACTTTCCAGATCTAACTCATGCTGATCAATTTGATATGCGTACTTTTATATCTGATGCTAACTCCCAAATGGAGCCTGTGATTAGTTAGAATAACATACGGCACTTACTTCATAGAAATAAACGATGCTTACAAACATTAATGATCTCTATGCTGACACCGTGAATCATTTTTTGAACAAATTTAAACATCTGAGTTGTTCATCTTTTCTATCACTGCAGGGAATGTGGACTTTTATGGAGTAAAAATGTTTTCTCCATTCTGAACACCTGTTATTACAATTATGTTCTATCTTGCTATTAGAGTTGGATTTCTGAAGAGGTAATGATTTCTGAAGAGCTGGTTAAGTCATTATCAGAAAAAAAAATGTAAGTAAGGAGCAATTTTTTGTTAATTTAGACTAATGTTAAATAATAATCTAAACCGAGCCAAACTGATGTCATATATTATGAAGGAGAATAATGGTTTCACTCTTACTTCTAGAAAGAAAATTTTTTTTCCTAATTCTCCTAAACTTAGGAGAATAACAGTCATGTTAACACCATTATCTAATATCTACTCTCCTCCAAGGAATGTTACATAACGGAGATTAAAACATAAAACACTGCATCTTGTATAACTTATCTTACTTGGCAACTATGAGTCCATAAGAAAAGTATCTAGAGAGAGCACTTCAGCGTTTCAAACACAAACAATACTACAACTGTTTTCCCTTGTGCAGACTTAGAGGTTTTTGTCAGTGTCGACATCTGATAAGAGAATTCGTTAATTGTTCCTGTGATGTTTTCCTGTTGCTAATGTTTAATGGCAACAATAAAGTCACAGTTCATCGGCATCTCATGCAAACAAACGACTTGAATTCCATGCACGATGACAAATACTTTCATAAAAAGTGACGGCACTTCCAGAGGGGAGAGAACAGTGTCACGTGTGGCTCCGTAACCATCTATCTCCATGAAGCTCACACAAACGCTCCGCCGTGGATCTGACTGGACCTCTCCCTTCTCAGATCTCTCTAGAAAAGCTTGCTCTGCTGTTTTCACTCAAATAAAGACACCCCTGCCTTTTCCCTTAATTAAACTCTAAACAGAATTAATCCACTATGATATATTCTTTTAGTCATTGGTATTAGGAGAGGGTATAGTGTTTTATATCACAGAGAAACTAATGTTATATAATTACCAGGAAAAATAGACAGGGAAACGATTTAAGATAAAGAGGAGTTGATAGTGACTTTCACTGGTCTAGCGATTTTGTTGAAAGTTAAATAGCAATACTCTCTTCAGTCAGCATAAGAGCTACGAGGAGCAGGGTTGGTATTAGGGTTACGAAAAGAATATAAACCAAATGCCATCAAAATTGTTCAGATTCTTCTGCTGAAACGGCAAACAAACAGCGTCCTAGGTCTACCTAATACCCAAGTAGCCTTTGCGTTTTCAAGATAAATATTGGCCAAGGATTGGAAGGGTAAGTAATAGAAAAAAGAATGTGAGAGTTTTCAAAAATATTTCATTACTTCATCCGGTTTACCAAGAAAGAGCAATTGCTCACATAAGTTTATCAGACCAATAGAAAATAGGACAAAACCTTACGGATTTTTCTGAAGACAGTTTCTAAAAGTAGCAAAATTCAGTCTCCTGAGACATTTTTATTACTGTATCACCAGTTTCCAACAATATCCAAATCCAGAATTAATTACAGACTGTGGTCGAATAGCTTTTCTGTTGATTCACTTTCTACTTCAATAAAGGAACAGGATAAAGGGAAATTATATTAACAGTAGAACCAAACAACCTATTGTAAAACTGAACACATATGATTGGATATCACAGAACTTGGGGAAAAAAAATGGAGTGGGAAAATGTGTTTTTCCGATTGGCCTAAAAGTAGCTGTTCCAGATTAATCCTGTAGTGTCTTTCTACTCCTTCAGTGCTCTAGACTGTACCCATTTTGACCACTATGGAAAATGGGGCGGGGGGAGGCAGGGAGAGAGGAGGGGGAAAGCTCTCATTGGAGAGAAATACAAATATGTGAATATCGACGGAGCTCTCCTGGACCGGATCTGATTTCTCAGTTACTCATTATTCTGTATAAAATTAGATGATGTTTTAACCTGACCATAATGTTCTTCATTGCGTAAGATTTGTTCTAATCAATTAAACTTTTAATCAAGCCTTCTCGCTCCATTCTCAATGGAGATTCTTTGTCATTCTTTCATGTATCGGATTTTGGAACAAACCTCACCACCGATTTGTGAAGCCATCTTTCTCATTGACTTCCTTTTAAGATACTTCTCTACCTGCCCAGATCTATCTTTATGAGAGTCAAAACAGATGCAAAGGCGTTCTACATTTCAGATCCCAATACAACACTCACGATCTAATTTCCCGAGTCTCTGGGTTTTTTAATCTTTAATTTTTGTCATCTCTTGTCTTTTTTCATTGCACGATAGCCCAATAGAGAGAAAAGGAATCTTAATTCTCTATTCTATCACGCGTTTAGTCTTCGCTATATTTTTCAGCAGCAGACACGTAGCGGTGACATTGCTATTCTTTGGACAGCCAAAGGCTATACACGGTAGGCAGTGAGTTTGAAATACCTACATTTTAAAAGACATGAAGATTCCAGTCTGTGATACAATTTTTCTTTTGTCTCTAAATACATATGAATAACACCCGTGCTCTTCAACTACTTAGCAAAGATTTTGCTTTATACACATGCATGCGTTCTCTCATGTAATAAATATTCAGTAAATACCTGCCAAGTGCAAGAGACTGTGCTAGATAATGATAGATGGGAGGAAAATCAAGTGTATAGATAATATTTGCACATATCGGATATTAGTTTATAATATACATGTCTTCCATCAACCTAGACCTGCTGAATCTGAGAATGGGGAAGTCGTCATTTTTATTGCTACAGTAGCCATGTTCAGGTCAGATCCAGGGATAGACTGGAGCTTACAACATCATGAACTTTCAGGAACTGACAGTGTTACAGACCAACCCAAAAGGAAACAGAGTAAGTTTGTAGAGAAGTCATTTTACATCTGCAGAAAGCCCGGGACTGTAAGAAAGCACCTTATGATACAGTCCACACCTCACTGTCATGCACACACAACAGGTGCTCGGGGTATGAACAACCGAGTGAAGCTCTCAGGAGTAAATCGGATGTAGGAAAGAGCAATGATTGGCTCTTTTTATGCACATGTTACATACGTATAAATCTGAAGTTCTCAGAAAGATGTCAACAAAGCTGCGTATTATCACATTCTGTGGCGCGAGAATTAGACAGGGACCACAAAGGCGGATACTTTTCATAAAAATAAAGAGAGCAACATTCTTGGACAGATGGGCCACCACTCCTTCAGCAGATGGCTTTGCTAATTAGATACTGGCAAGAGATAACGTTAAAAAAAGTAGTTTAATTGCATGATGCCCAAAATTAACAACCACCTGAGGGCTTTCTTTTATATATGTCTGCATTCATATTCTTATGTCATGTATTTCTGCGAAACGCTGGAGGACGTTCAGGTGTCATGGCAATTATAAACAAATTGCCAGGGAACGCGAGGCCATATCTTCGTTCAAAATGGAAGCAAAACACAAAAGAGTTGGAACCTGAAATAACTGTGATTTTTATGTGACTTGAATAAAGAGTCAATCGAATTATCCTTGAGCATGGATGTCATCACTAATTACCTTTAGTGGCCACCTGTGACAGGTTCAAAACAAGTGGCACTTAAGATGGAACGCTGTGCGTTGAAGGACACAAATCGGTAAATAGTTTAGTCACTTTGGGAGGATGTGTCCGATACTCCTCTCGGCCTCGACTTCTTAGTGAATATTAAGTGTATGTGTTCATTTTTTAATATTAATTTGCCATACACGTGCATTTATGTCTCTGTGCTATCCATACATTTATCCCATTTCAGTCTCTATAATATGTGGGAGATACCATACTATAATACTTTGGATGACAATACCGGCTAAAAAAATTAGCAAAAGCCACGAAAACAGTACACAGGGCACCAAGATTTGAACTTCGTAACTCGGACTCAAAGCCTGTGCTCTGACCACTCTCCAATCACAGACTCCATGAAAATAAGAATCCCTCCTTACTGATTTGTGTCACCCCCACCCCCGATAATTTAGTAAAATATATACCTAAATCACAGAAAATGTGCACATCTAAGCTCAGAGCTGTTGGCATTCGGCAAATATTAATTAATCAGAAACAGCATCGATTCTCCTGTCGCAGAGTATACTCATTTTTAAAGCCTCTGGACCCACTCATGGTCCTTTCATTGATTTTAAAGGGGATGTGATTCATCTAATGAAACTGTGGAATCAACCGCTCTATGGCCAAGGTATGGCAGAATCACGGGTCGCTTTTGTGAAATTAACCTCTTGCATAGGAGAAGACATTCTGTTTTGATAGAGCAACGATGCTGTGCTTTCGAAATGAATGTCGAGATGCCATCCCTTCTCTGCGATGCTCCTCTAAGGGCCCCTCGTTAACCTGGCGTACAATCCAAGCCATCTGGAATGTTCCGCCGTATCCAGCCACTTATTTCCTCTCTGTCTCATTTCCTAGTATCCCGCACACGCTCGGTTCTGGGAGACACAGATTCCTCGGTGTGGCCCCCAGACCATGCAGACCTGCCCCATGTGGCCGGTGCACCAGCTGGTTCCACTTCCTGGAACACTCTTCTCCCGAGACCCACCTAGCTAACACCTGTGCTTCTGGCACATCTTTGCTGACGTGCTCTCTCCGCATCGGGGCACACATTCGTAGGTGTGATCACACATTAAAAAAGGTAAAAGTGGCATTTACTATATCTTTGTTATAAGTGCTAGATGATAACGTTAAATCATTAGACAAATGTGAGGCTAAGTGACTGTTGAGTCACAGTGCTCTCGGTATCCAATTATTTCTGTATTTTATTTTGCTTGCTTACTTGCGAAATAATACAGATTTATATAAATTAAGTCGTAATAAATAAGGCCACCTCTGAATCTCACTTAATTTGGAGTATAATCTGAAATGACAGCAGACACCTTTTTCCATGCTCTACAATAAACCAAATAATCCAAATACTATAATAAAAGTTAATGCACTGAGGGTTTCCAATCCTTTATAATTTTGAATATGGTCTATATTGGTGTAAATTGTTTTTAAATAATAGAATTAAAACGTATATAATATACAAAATCCCTGAGTATCTTAGAATCCTGAGGTTCCAGGAAACATATTTAACGAGTCACTGTTGTAACAGACTCAGTGCCTCTGATAAGGAACTAAAAGTGCCTGGAATGGACCTAAGTTTGGAGGAAAAAAAGTAATGGGGGATGAGTTCTGATACCCTATTCCCGACATGGATGTGCCCCTGTGGGATGACGTCACGAAAAATAAATGCCCGATGTTAAAGGACATCATCATATCTGGTATAATATTTTACATGATAATTTCAGACACTCGGGTATCAAACAACTGTCACACCTCAAAACTATTGCCATTAATTAAAGTGATGCCGGAAGTTAAGGCTAGTGAGGGCAGCGGCTCTTGGATTCAGAGAAATCACTTTTGTGAAATCACCAAGGGAATTGGTTTGAAAAACCAACTGTCCAACCTAAATGTAGTGAAAAAATCCAATTACTAGAGGAATGACTATTTTTAACATAAAATTCTTAAAGTATTAGTATATAAGAAACTCAATTCAAAGTTAATCAAGCATGGGATAAAAGTGGTGACATCACAGTGCACTGACTTCTCAAGGATTTGCCTAATTCGTTATTTCCCAAATGGATTTCATAGGGAAACTATTGTTTCTAATGCCATATTTTCTCGTTGTTAAAACATACAATCACATAGATGATGTCGTTCAAACATCACAGTACCTGTAATATTCAACAATGATGTTTGCTAGAAGCTAAATGGACACATCCCGATCAAATTAAAATTAGACATTTTAACTGATGGAACATTTATTCTGCACATGCAAAGAGATACCCTAAAAGGAATAAGCTGATTATAGAAAATCATGAAAAACATCAGACTGAACCAAAGTTGTTATGACTATTTGAAGATCTTATGAGATGATGTCAGGAGGTCTTACAAAAATAAGTAAATGAATGAATGAATGGATGAATGAATGAATAGAAGGAGAAGCACATTGGGATGCTTTGTAGAACTTTGACAAACTCTGCAGATAAATGACTTTGTATGACCATGTTTTTCTTGGAAATGTCTTCATAAGGCTAAATTTGTAGTATGGATTTGACCAATGCTTTCTTGCACAGAGCATATATATGACTACTGGCGATCACATTCTAGAAGCATCGGGAAATGAAGGGAAAGAGGTCTGGCCCTAAAACAGAGATGAGCTTCCCAGACACACGATGAGATTCCATTTAGCTCCATCTAGTAAATGAGTCAGAAAGCGTTTCAAGTACGAGAATATACTCGAAGGGTTCTCACAAGTCATATAAAGGACCAAGGATTTTACTTTGAGGCAACGTGAAACAAATGCACAGAAGGACTTCAGCAACCACTGCATGGATGCAAACGAAGAGCAGAAGCCCTGAAATTCTTTGTCTGGCTTAGAATTTCATTTTCTTAATGTTAATAAAACATTTAAATACATATTTTTGAATAATAAAATAAGTTTTCCAGAGCATTATCCCATTTGCGATGCCATGTGTCAGATTTCTCTTCCTTGAGGTATAGGGTCACCCATACTGTGCTCATCAATCTTTGTCCTCATATTGCATATTCGGGCTAAATCCTAATGAAGAAGTTATATACGAACTTTCAGCT
Source organism: Pteropus medius (assembly GCF_902729225.1). NCBI lineage: Eukaryota > Metazoa > Chordata > Mammalia > Chiroptera > Pteropodidae > Pteropus > Pteropus medius. The sequence goes on along the minus strand of NW_024351073.1, from coordinate 21,390,445 downwards.
TAATAGCCAATATAGATGTAAATATATGGCTGTTTGTTTCTGGCTTTTCCATCAACAGTTTCTACTTTTCTGAAACTAGCTTCATGAAAACAAACGACACTTCATACTTGATTACTTTTCTCGGCAGCTTTGAGTTAGAACGTGCACTATAAAGCCCGGATTATGGATGCTAATCGAGGAATTGTTTTATAGTCACTGCACCACTCAGAACTTATTTATTATTTGTGGTATAAACACTTGCTTTCTGAGATGCATCTTACCACTACAAAGATTGACTTTACTTCCAGATCACAGCTTACTGAGCTATTTGCCAGATCGCAAGATATATTGAAAACCCTTTTTATGGGCCCGATCGGCATTATTTCCATAAATTTTTACTTGCAGCTGAGAGAAATGAACATTAAAATTTGTTTTCTGGGGTATATTTGGGTAGTTACATTTCTCTCTTATTTAATATAAAATATGTAACAGGATGATATTCTCCTGTTCAAGAAGCATTATTTATAGTATCAAAATGTTAAATGAAGACTTAATAAATGTTAGCAAAATATTCATTTCTCAGTTAATATTTAACATTCTCATTATTTGAGGACTATCTGGTTGAACTCATTAAAGCCAATAACTTAATATTAAATAGCAATTTGTGATTTTGCCATTTATTTCTTCAAACGTTTATCTCTCTTCTATAGTATAATCGGTTTATTTACATGCTAGGAGGTAAGGCCTAAAATATTATCATTACCAAACTCTTTAATGAAAAAGAGCTCTATCTAAACAAGTCCATAAGAGCTGGTGAGTTTTTGATATATATAATGTCTAAAACATTTTGATTGAAAATGAATATGTTCTGTTATATTTTACAATACATGGAGGAGAAAATCACTCATCTATCCTCAGCAGCTCTTCTGATATGTGATTAGCCAGAGTGGGCAATTAGTTGCCAAATCTTGCAGCTTTACTCAAGTTCTTGTGAAGGAACTGGATTTTGAATAAATTAATTTGTCTCTATGGCTCTGAGTAGAATGTAGAAGCATAAATTTATGTACACCTGGGGGTGGGACAGTGTGGCAGGTTGAATAATGGCCCCGCAAACAGGTATTCACATCCTATTCCCTGGCCCCTGTGAATATTACCTGTGTAGCAAAACAATCAAACAAGCAAACAAACACAACCACTTCACAGATTCGATTAAATTAAGGGTCTTGAGATGGGGAAATCAGCCCAGATTGTACAGGTGGGCCCTAAATATAATCGAATGTATCCTTATAAAGGGAGGCAGGTGGAGGTTTGACATGGAGGGAAGGTAAAGTGACCATGCAGGCAGGGCTGAGAGTGCGGAGCCTCAGGTCAAGGAAGCCCTCAACAACCAGCTTCTACAAAAGAGGAACAGATTTTCCCTTAGAAGCGGGAACAGACACCTTGATTTTAGCTCCATAAGAATCATTTTGGACTCCTGGCTTCTAGAACTGTGAGAGAATAGTTTTCTGTTTGCTTTAAGTCCCCGAGCTTGTGGTAATTTGTTACAGCAGCCACAGACAATGAATATGGGAATATGTACACATGATTGTGCACACACACAAATGATTTTGATGGCTTCAGGTGGATAACTTCACCTCTACTTTCTGCCAGGCATGTGAGTTGCCCCCTATAAATATAAAAGACACAGTCCTGATATCAAAGCACTCTGGGAGGGATACCTGCTCAGGTTTGAGGAATAAGGGGGAAGATGGCCTGGCCCAGGTGTGGCCCAGGCGTGGCCGGGGCTACATCAACAGAAGGTCCCCAGAGCAGCGAGGCTGGAGCTGGCCCGTGAAAGCAGTGAGTGGAGGTGTGGGTGTTCACAAAAAGCAAAGGAAAAGCTGGTGCCAATGCCTGGGACGGGAGGAAAGGGGACCCGTGCGAGGAGCTGACAGTCCCTGGCGTAGGGCATGGAGAGGGACGTGGCCTTACGGCTCTGGACCAGCCTCACAGACCACGCCGAGGAGTTCTGACTTTGCTCATGAACTAAGGAAAAGCCCCGGATGAGATGTTGGCACGGCGAGATTAGGAACTCAGAAAGATCTCTCCCAGGCATGAGGAGGCATGAGGGTGGCAGGTGACTGGGAGACCAGTGTGGAGGCTCCTGCGGGCAGCCGCAGTCACAGCTGGACCACAGGAGAAGGGACGAGTGCTGCCTGCTGAGAAGTGGGCATGTGGGAGGGAGACGCCCACCCGCCCCCTTGACATTGGACTGACACCAGCGGCTCAAGTCTGTTTAACCCATAATATGACACTAACTCCCGCCCACCCCTTTGTCTGGGTTTGGACGGCTTGCCGCTGACTCTGATTGGCCTTCTTCCCACCCCCATAAAAAACTCCAGTCTTAGAAAAACAAAACTACCTTTAAATAATATGATTTGATGAAAAACAACGACAATGAACTTACTCCCAAAACAGGCAAATAGTTGACCAAAAGAAAACAAAACAAAACAAATTCATAGGATTTTTATCATCACACTTTTAAATCAAACATACTTCAGTTCATTGGTAATAAATTCCATGTTTTTTTTCAAAACCAACTGATAAAAACAACAAACCATATTAATCACATGAAAGGTTGTGCTAACGTTATAAGAATTCACAGTATTCAGTACAGGAACTTATTTTTCAAAGTCACATGATAATAATTTATTTGCTTGGAATTCTGTGCCCTGAGTTGAGCAAATGAGATGATATAAAAAAAAAATATGACACCAACAGAAATAAAAATGATGGAAAACTTATAACCCTTGACTTATAGGACATTTAGCAAAGCTAAAAAAGTTGAAATTTATATGTGAAAAAAATCAGAAAAATAGTATAGAAAGAAGTAAATTTTTCATATGTGTTAGGTTTACATTTCTCTTAGCTGATCGTATCTGGAAAAGTATGAAAAGAAACATGCTATTAAGAAGCTAATATTTATTCTGCCTTCACACCAGCCAAATTCAGAATTCGTACTAGAGTTTCAGGTATACGTGGATCTCAATTATAATTTCACGATAGCAACAGACGAAATGTAATGCTGTTTTTAGGGAACGCTTTGGGTCTGATGCTGATTTTTCCAGTTTTAACTTTGACTGTAATCACCACTGGCCACCTTTTGGCTCAGCACACCCAGTTCTACAAGACTCAACAAATAAGTACACTGCAGACAGCACACAGTCAAGTTCAAGCTCACACAACACTCTAAGCGTGACTGGTACATACAGGAGCAAAGGCACAGCAGGAACAAGAAGTCAGACAATGTGCGACAGTGACACACCCTAAAAGAGCTTCCAGGAAGACACAGTTGGGGGAATACTCCAGAATTCCCGGTGGGGATAATGTCTGGTGCTCTGCCCATCCCTACACATTCTGCCCTCCCAGAAGCCCTGTGAATCAAGCACTAGCAGAAAAATCATTTTCCAAGTAGGTAGAAACGTAAATAACTCCCCCAAAGTCACCACGCTATTAACTGGATGACTCGGGATTTGAACCAAGGCCATCTGGGTCCGGCATCCATGATCTTTGCTCACGGGCTATGACCCTTTCCACCAGTGAGTGGGGCCCCAGGGCCTCCCAAACTCCTAATTCCTTCCCGCCTCGGCTGAGTCCTGAGCAAGACCAAGTCGGCTTGCTTCGAACTCGTCTGAGGAAACGGACTGTGTCAAAGGGGGAAAGACCGTGGGTCTGGAAGTGGGAAATAAAACGCCTCGGCTGGCGAGAGGCCTCTTCTCTTCATCCTTACTGAGATGTTGACAAAACTGTGAAGGTTTCAATGTCGATTCCATACATATTTTCATTCGCCAGAGAGTGTTGGCTAGCACCCGTGCCCCCCACCTCCTATCTGAGCCCTGAAAGTTCATGGAAAACACAGAAATACATTTAATCGAGAATAGCCTATCGCTCTGTAATTCTGTAGAATTATCCAAACCCACCTGAGCGAGTGTGTGTGGGTAAGCATGCATATAATCCCATGTCTCACACATTATATTTGGGTAAAGACAATTAAACCACAGACAAGTCATTCAAACTGGGCGATGTTCCCATGGTGAGTTTATATGTTGGATTTGATGGAATAAAGAACAAACTGGTCCAAAGAGATACCATACGAGCTGATTAGCGCCTGGGTCCACAAGGCCCCTGTGTCTTGGGTATGACGGCCCCGCCCATTTTGTGCAGGCCTAGCCAAGAAAGCACACATACAGTCCCAGCCTGAGGTTCCGAGGTTCCGTGCCTTTCCTGCTGCAGTAAAACGCAGTCCCCACTTCTCCCTGGGATACGGAGGCCCACCCCTGCCAACCTCATTCTCCCACGGCCCAGCGCTGGGAGCCCCGAGAAGGTGTGAGAGGCCACTGAGAGGTGACACGCTGGAGCGGGCAGACTCGGCGCTCTGGGTTCCCGCATAGCCGGGAGCCAGCCCATGTGCTCTCTCCCATAACCTCGCTCTTCCTTGTCCCCACATGGTCTCAGAGTCCCCTTGCTGTCCCTTTACTGGAGGATTCAGCCCTTGAGAGCCTTCCTAAATGGTCCCATGACTGACAATAACACCCCTGTTAAAAGCGGGAGCCTAACGCTTCTCTCGAAGCCATTTGACAGGCTGCGGAAAAGCGCCCTGCTCTGAATTCAGTATTTTCCAGGACAGTCAAACCGTAAAAGAGTTCTCACATCCCTGAGATAAGTGACGCCAACGGAGGTGTCCTCGTTCCCTGGGGCCCACAGGTCTGAGGAGGCTGGGTAACTAAGAGAAGCTGCTTTTTCTTCTTGGTTTTTCCATCCAGGAAAGCCTTTTCCCATATGAGCCTTGCTCCTAGGTGCTCTCTCTCAAGGCTAACTGATTTACTGGATTAGGATGATGGATAATTAGATCTTTTAATTATTTTCTTAGGATTGTCGTCGCTCTGAAAAATACGCATGCATTCAAACAGCAGTTATAAAATGCTTAATTGCTTTTTAATTTAGAAGTGATTCCTGGTTATAAGAACCGTCTCTGTCCCATTGTGATGACTGTATTCTTTGCATATTCAAAGACTTTATCAGTCTATTTACAACCATTTTGATTGGTTTATCTTCTGTGGTATTTTGACACATGTCGTTCATAATTGGTTAAATTTGTGTTCATACTAATATACAATTCAGGTGGTGTGACCAACATATCATCTTAATTACCGAACTTTAATTGAATCTATTTTTAAAAAGGATGCAGCAAGTCCAAACGTGGTCTACAAAAATCTCAAAATCTCACTTTTTCTAGACATCCGATCCTGGGTATTTCCACAGGTTTCATGACAAGAACATCTCTGCCAATTTTTGCTTTTCCTTTAACTAATGATGATTCTCAGAAGAAGAACACTCTTAGCAGTAGGAAAGAGCTTCTATACTCCCACCATATCAATGATAAAATTATCATTGCAGAATAGTCTTAGATGACAGTTTCTCTCTGCTGCCTAATGCCGCTAAGGACAGTCGTGGAGGCACGTCTGTCTTTGACGTTAGCAGACTCATGATACACAAGATATGGATAGAACCCCTACGTTACCACTCTAGAATAATTTTAATTGGCTCTATGTCAAGGAAACACCCCCAAAACAGACGATTTTAACTATCCAGTCCTATTTCTAGGTTAACCCAGTTTCACTTGTAAACTTATTCGACTAATATTTACTGAGCACTTAGATTATGTGACAAAATGTGGCAGCATCTCACATTCAGGGAATGGCAGGAAATTTATATTCTGAAGCCACAAGGAACAGTTCAGAAATTTATATTCTGAAGCCACAAAGGATTCAGGCTTTGAAACTGGAAAGGGACAAAAGGCGAGACCATGAAGCCTCTTACATGACGTGGTTAGAAAAATAGGAATGTTTACGTGTAAGTGACCTAGGTAGTCAAGGGGTATAGTTTGAGGCAGGGGGATTGAAGCACAGAGCATTGCAAACAACGACCCAAGGTCAGACAGCAAGCGAAGGGGCTAAGATCAGATCTGCAGTTTGGGAAGATGATGGAGGAAAAAGAATTGAATAAATGGGAGAACAGAAAACAATTCATGAAAGAACGTTACATAATTTAAGCCCATTGAGGATAAAGCAAAGAAGCGAAATCTAAGAAGCCTGTATGAGGCGGAATCGGTTAGAACGGACAGGTCTGGGTACGGGCACCACTAGGGAGACAGAGCTCCGGGAGGAGGCCCCGAGTCTGTTCTCTGAGGACAGTTTGAGGGGCTCCATTCAAATGGTGATGGCAGCATGAAAAAGTATTCTATTATCTAGGAAACAAGCTAGCCTGGGGATAAAGACGAAGCATTGTTTATCTTGATCCTTAGACCGTCTCTGCTTGGGAACAAAATGTGGCTCAGACGTTTTGTTTTGGCTTTTGTTTTGCTCTTTTTAGGGAGGAGAACAGAACAAGAAGCCACATAGTCATAAATGCGCATTCCGTGGGGCTGGGTCACAGGCAGAGTCTGCGCCCAGATGTCAGTAAGAATAACCCAAGCGCCTTATTCGACACACCTTTGTTCAGAGTGAGAGCTGACTTACGCTAACACAAAGACACGTGGCGTGAGCACTGGAATGCGGAACAGTTTGTTCTCCTAGAGGACGAAGCAAATGTCCATCCTAGCGTTTGACCATCTCGGCCTTTCCTTACAGACTTCTAGGGAGCGTCAGAGACACCGCTCTTTCCTTCTAGAACTGCTTTGTCCCCAAGGTCTGCCACCCTTACTGCCTAGGTTTTCTTCCTCGGCCCCTAGCTGCTCTTTCTTGTCTCCTTGACCAGTGACTCTTCCGTCGTGCTTCCTCCCAGCAGCACGCACCCCGCATCTGCCTGGGAACCCCCTCCTTCTTCTCCACTCTTCCGCCTTGGGGAGGGAGTATCACCTGGCCCCGTGATGGTAAAACCATCGTCACTCTGTACCTCCGTTTGTGTTCATTGACTCTTCGTTCTCTCTCCTGGATGTATCTCCTGGGACACCCAAAAGGCGTCTCAAAACTTAATGTGTCCAAATCGCCACATGTGATTTCCCCTTAGCGCTTCCCAGGTTCCTTTGCCACAGTTTTGTGCATATCGCCACGTCCAATTCACCAGCAAATCCTGTTGGCTGTAATGAACCAAAAAAATCCCAAATCCACCCATTTCTCCACAAGTATCTCTTGCCTAACCTATGGTAGCAGTTTCCTAATTGGTACTCCTTATTCAGTCTTGCCCCATACAATCCTTTCTCTACACCTCAACCCAAAGTAACCTTTTAATATAAAAATTAGATCACGTTTAATACCCCCCAATGCCTTGTTGTCATACTTATAATAAAATCCGGAGTCCTCAGCCTTGTTCACAAAACCTCCCTTTGCCTCCATTTCTCGGACCACGTCCATTCCTCTGCCTCTAAATTCGAAATGTCCTTACCTTCTCTTAGCCTACCGAGGTCATTCCCTCTTCTGGACCTTTCAATCTGCTGGCCTCCCTGCCCAGAAGTCTCTGCTCCACAAGGAAGGGAGAAACCTCTGCCTGACTCCTCATTCGGACATTAGCTCGAACATCACTAAGACCACACGGACACTGTGTATCATGTCACAGAATTTGAATCCTTGGCAGCATCCTTAACACTTTCTACTACTTCCCTTCACCGTTACTTGAATTAAATGTTTGTCGCCATCTACAATCAAACTCCTGAGAAAGGGAAGTCATTTTCCTTAGTTCGCCACTTCTCTCCCGGCACTTAGACGTCTCACTGCCACACAAAACGTCCTAATTAACTGTGTTGACAGAAGGAATGAATATAGGAGTTCAATGATTTTGCCTTTAGAAGCTTCCTGAACAGAAGGGAACCATTTCAAGTTGAGAACCTGCTCACATTTGTTACAAGGTGAATCCGGTGTTAAGGTCATAGGTTCAAGGTGAGAGTGAAGTTTGGGCAAATCATTTTGCATTTCTGACACTCAAGCTGCACATCCACGTGATGGGAATAATAACCCTTTGCTTGCTTCACCAGATTGCCAGAAGACGCAAAGAGATGGACGTGTCTATAAACTCCAGGACACAGTAAGTCGGTAGGAGTAAGTGGCCTGGACCCCGCTGCCCGCATCAGGCACTGAAAGCTCCTCCTGCTCATGGCCGGGTCTGCTGGCCCACCCAAGGGTGCAGCATAACTAGCGTGGTGGGAGCTGAATCGTTTCGTATCTGGCAACAATCCGGAGGACGACTCTTTTGCAAGGTACTAAATAGAGAAAATTCTGTAGTTGTCACGCATTACTTCCTGACAGCAGCCTCTCTTGAAGACATTCAGATGAAAGTTCGTTCACTTTTTGTTTTCTATAGGGTGCCTGGCACACCTACTATTACTACATTGGAGAAATGGCCGCAAAACTATTCCAAGGAGAAAAAGTAAACTTCAGTACATTAGGCCAGCAAACTATAAATATATAAAATTTTGTATAATAAAATATTTTTATATCAAATTAAATTTCGCTGAAAGTAAATCAAATGATTTACTCTGTGTCATATCTGAAAATGTCCATCAAAACAGTCAGCTCCAACACAAAATGCGTGGTTTATATTAGGGACTGGGACTCTAGGATGGCTTTAAAAAATTGATTATAATTTCACCCCGCAACAGATGAAGTCACTGGATAACATTTAGAACAAACAAATGCCTCAGCCACCTTCTACCCCCATTGTAGTCATAAAGTATCACTAGTGACTCAGAACCCGGGCACCCGGGACCATCGGCCACGCACCCCGGTGCTGGGCATGACTTCCAAGGGTCTTACAATGAATGGCTGCATTAACAGGCATCAGTGGATGTTTCTGGAAGGTTCAGGAATAGGTTGTACAGAAAGGAGCAGAGTGAGACATCCTCTAGACAGCCCTGCACAAGGCAACAGAAGAGAAATCCCCCAAAACATCAGGGTAGGTCAGGGTGATATCACTGTACCCTAGGACCAGCTCCCAACACGCAGAGCAAAAACGCATAGGTCTGTACCTGCTGAAGACTCGTTTAGACCGAATGCTGAAAACCAGCTGAGAAAGAACACTGGGAAGAGAGCTGTCAAATGCCATGTCACTAAGACAAAACAGAAATACTCATGATGATTTGGAAAGACTCTCTAAAGAAGTTACCAGCCTTACTCTCTTCCCTTCAAATAAGCTCTCAAAATGCTAGTTTGAGACTTAATTCTGTTTTCATTTCAGTCCTTAAATTAGAAGACTCAGTGAACCAAAATTTTACAACCCAATAAAAATCCTGACTATTAGATCAAAAATGTGTTGATCAAACTTATTCATCTTGGGGATGGTGTTATGGTACCTAATGAGGATTCATAACCAAGGAGGCCTACTACTGATCAAGGAGGATGGGAGAGATGGCGGGGCTGACTGTCTGTCTGTCTTCTCCACTTGCAGGCTTGAAGGCCAAGTCATTAACATCAAGGGGTCCGTCTCCTCTCATTTCTAAAAGACCACGAAAGCCCTGTTTCAAGCACCCTTGGGTCTATCTGAGGGTATGGAGGGCTGGGCTGAATCCAATCTACGGAATTTAGTTGAATCTTTTCATTTCTCTCTCCTTCGTTATTCCTCATTGGTTAATGGACGTAATAAACCACGACAACCTCAAAGGGTCTTGGTGAGTACTAAAAAGAATTTATAAATGAATTTGATACAGAGCCTGCATTGAATCCATGGACATACTGAACCCTAGATACACTATGCTTTTCTTATCCGTACATGCCTGTGATAAAGTTTAATTTATAAATTAGACCCAGTAAGAGATTAACAACAATAAATAGAACAATTATAAAAACATATTGTAATAAAAGTATGTGAACGTGGTCTCTCTCTCTCATTCGACATATCTGTTTTTCCTGTACTTACCCTTCCTGTGATGATCTGAGATGATACCATGCCTACATGATGAGGCGAAGTAAGGTGAATGACAGGCATTGTGTCGTAGCATTAGGCTAATATAAGGGTTACCTGAACACACGTACCGCTATACTACGATGGTCCGTCTGAAAAGTGACATGGCATCTTAGTGACTGACGGGCAGGTAGCATATGCAGCATGGAGCTGATGGACAAAGGGATGATTCATGTCCCAGGCAAGATGCAGTGGGATGGTGAGAGATTTCATCCCACTACTCAGAACGGCATGTAATTTAAAACGAATGAATTGTTATTTCTGGAATATTCCATTTAATATTTTCATACGTTGGTTAGCCACAGGTAGCAAACCGTGGAAAAGTGAAACTGTAGGCAAAGGGGACTACTATGCAGCTACAGTGGAAGGAAGAAGTTGAAACAGTTACTGGGGAAACTTTGCTTCTAATCGTCTTAAAGGGTTCACAGTACCACATGTTACCACGTGTGTGGACAAGAACATTTTTTTTTACTCTGAGGGAGATTTGAAAATAAAATTTCAAGTAAATGCCTAAGGGATTCCAAATGCTTTGAAAAGCTAATTCAATTCAGTCAGTAAGAAACAAAGAAGATACAGATGTCTGCCAACCCAAAATCTGCTCGGAATATTGAGTTGCTCATTGCAATATTTGGAAAAGCAGGAACAAATAGTGCCGTGCATTCGGCAGTCATTGAAAACGTGTTATCAGTGTGTGATAAAATGGGAAATAAACACTTGGTCTTCCGTCCCCACTCTAAAATCTAAAACTCTTGGAATTCCTTTTTGTTATTCATAACAAGCAACTTTCAACAGCATCTGAGTTTATATGGATGAGGTGACTCTCTCAGTGGGCCCAAAGGCAGGGTAGGGACTGACTGGCTGCTAGAGCAGGTGACCAAGTGAGTAGAGTTAGCACTTACCTCCCCAGGGCCTCCAGAAAGGGGAGTTACAGGTTGAGTTCAACCATCAGTGGCCAACGATTGAATCGACCACGCTGATGTAACGCAACCTTCATAAAAATACCTCAGTGACAGGGTTGGTGCACCTGGAGGGAGCATGGATGCTGAGCCAAGCGCCCCCTTCCCCGTTACCTGTCCGATGCATCTCTTCCGTTTGGGGGTCCCTGGGTTGCACCCTTTAGCATAAACTGGTAAACATAAGTGAAGCGTTTCTTTGAGCTTTGTGGACCTGAGGAGGGGGTAGTTGGAAGGCCCGATGGTCAGTAATACAGGTGACGATCTGGATTCATGACTGGTGTCTAAAGTAGGACTGAGTCCTTCACCTGTGGGTTCTGAGGAACTCTAGAAAAGTTAGTGTCAGAACTGAATTGAACTGTAGGACACCTGGTTGGCATCCAGAGAGTTGGAGAACTGGCCGGTGTGGAAAAAACACCCTCAACTGATGTCAGAAATCTTGTGAGTGGAAATAAATTGAATGATGAAAATAATTGAAACACCCCAGATTCACTGAAGTCATCAAGACACGTGGATCCTACCATTTAACCTTTATCTATGATCCGAATTTAGGTTCTTGCAAAACTAGAGAGACCATGGTCTTCGATGCCCGTGACCTGTACTGTTCCTCCTCACGAGGTTACTTGGAAAAATTCACGTTGCTCTCACCGATTTTCACCACACGAACTGCTCTAAAAGATGTCTCTCTTGGCCCGGTTCTTCCTCGTTCACTGGCATTGCTCGCTGTGCCCTCCTTGTAGAAACCAACCTCCAGCGCTATGTGGGTTTATCTTTCCTCAGATACACACTCGCTCCATCTCTCCCTATTTCCCCTGCATGACTGATAAGAAGTGAATTTAGCTTGCTTGCAAATCTATTTTTGTTGTTGTCTTCGGACTAATTTTAGGATTGGAAACTCTCGAATGGTGGCTATGTGCCTAGTTTCTTTTCAAGAAATATGTGCTGGTAATGAAAGATATAAACAAACTCAAATTCAAGTCTATTTTGGGGAAGTCTGTTGTAAGATCGGAAGAGAATAAAACATACCATGAAAATAGATCACTTTAGTCTTAATTTGGTTCTATTATTTCCTATTTAAGAGCATTCTACATCTTCCCAACACGTCCTTAAGCCGAAAGGCACAGGACCTGGGCAGTGAGAATAAAGACAACAGAAAGACACGGGGCAGCGAAGGAGGGAAGGGAGAGGGAAAAGAGAGGCAGGAAGGAAAGAGAGATGGGGAAGGAAAAGGGTGGCGATGATTATGAGGAAAGCATCGAAGCGCCTGGCCCTCAAGCCCAGAACACATTTTTCTGTCAATAATGGTCAAAGCAAATCCCAGGATACTCTGCTATGTGCTTAAAATTCAAATATGGCCGTACATTCGAGGAACCATTTTATAAGGAGATGACGTCGAAATTGATGTCAAATGAATCACTTGGGTTAAAAAATACCCTACGGTTCTCAGCTTTGAGAGTCCAGGCTGGTGGGCAGACGCCAGCCTCGGGTTCACGCCTTCCCTGTAAATGTGGGTAAACGTGCAGGATCCTCTGGAGACCGAGAATGAGACACAAAACGAGAAGCCCAGCTCTAGTTTGACAATTTTGTACATCCTATTTGAGGACCAAGAAAGCGATCTTTTTCTCCACAATGACTGTAGCTCTTTAATAACAAGAATAACAAAGGACACGTGTCACCATCTCATTCACTTGCTGTCTCGAGGTTTGGGGGGTGTAGTAAGGGAGGATGATGTGTGGCCAAGAATGTTTTATCTACTTAGCAATTTTTTCTCCTCTATTCTGAGTTCCAAAAAGGTGGATAAGGATTGCCTTTGATTTGAAATTCCTTCTAATCTTACTTTGGGGATTCTTCGCTGTAACGTACAGGTACTTTAATATTTAGGATTGGAAGTATTAATATGTGAGCCAAGTGCCTAAAACAACATGCAAGCGGCCCGTTGTGCCTACACACGAGCTCATCTTTGCTTTCCTTTTCAGACACGACGGTGTACGGCCAGCGATCAAGGCCCACTACGACGTGCTGCCTGGATGTCAGGGGGAAACTGGGAGGGTCTCAGATGGCCTCACTACACATCCTCCTCCACGCTACGTTTCCACAAATCGGGTCCCTGGGCCAAACGACTCTCCTTGTCACAGGACCAGGTACTGCTCCGGCCCGTCACTGAGTATCGGCTTCAGTTCTCTGCCGACCTGTGTGATTATTCAAACGAGACCATCAGATCCTCCTAAGGGGCACCCCACTAAGGGGCACCCCACCCTCTTGATAGCACCCAGCCTGCCTCCCACAGCCCGATCTGTACGCTCTGTCCCCGTGTGTCCCTGCGTGCTATGGTGTGTGGTGAGTACATGTGACTAATAAATTGCTGTTGTCTCATCTGTCCATCTGAGGTCCTGTGTCCAGCTGTCCCCATAACCCGAGGGCAGAGGACCCTTCCCTCACCTTGGATTAGTAGAAGGGAGTTAGCACAGGCACCTCCTCCTGGATTATGCTAAACACAGCTCCAGGGAGCTGTCCTTGTAGCTGAGACTGGTTTCTACCCACGCTGAATGTCTGGGTCCCAGACACAGTCACAGCAAGCAGGAGCCAGCCCCCGCCATGCGCTCCGAGGGAATGTGAGCCACTAGGCGACGCGCCGTGACGAGGACCTGGCATCTGAAAAATGCTGGGACGAGAAAGGGCGCGTTTTGTGGAGGAAGACCAAAGAGGCATCGCCACAGTCTTAACATTCCTTGGCCCACGCACACCCTCCTGCTCAGCCGCTCCCATGTTTCCTCCCACCATCCCACAAAAAAAAAATTCATTTATCTCACATTTCTCAACCTGCCTATGAACAAAGGGTGGCAGTGCTCTGCACTGTGTGTCACCAAATGCTGCTGGCTCTGCGTGTGCCTGGAGGGCATTTTGGGATAACTTGGGTGGATCCAGGCTGATCTTTACAGAGAGAGAACAGTCTTTGTGTTTCGTTTTGATATTGCAGATAGCCAGAGAAGGGCACAGCCAGCCAGGGCATGTGTCAAAGCTCAAGAGGGAGCATATTCTTGGGGAGGAGTGTCCTGTTATTTGTGACAATTTCTAGTGTGCTACGGTTCCATAGATGATGATTACACATTTACAAAGTTGTGTATCGGTGGAATGATGTCTTTCTTGGCTGAATAAGCCGTTATGTTTAGTGTAATTTTTAGGCTGCTCTGGAAGCTTTATCGGGTCCTTAAAACAGTACTAGAAACAATATTTTGTCTTTAAAACAACTTCTTCCCACCCGTATGAGAAAGCATATAGAAAGACTACAGCAATGAAATGATTGCAACTATTCTCTTTTGATGGGAGGAAGCAAGTATGGTTAAATTGAGAATCTCCTTATTTCTCCCAGAGTAACGAAGAGAATTTGATCCAGTCAAATGCCCACCATACTCCAGCCTCCTTCTGGAAAGGCCATGGCTGTCTCGTCACGGCGGCCCCAGTTCAGAGACCTCTACGAACTAATACAACTTCAACGATATCGAAGCATATTAACGTGGAAGGTTTGCAAAGCCTGGACGTGTGAACAAGTTCAATACCTAATACTAAGCATCTAAGTGAGTAAGGAACAAAAAGGAAAAGCTTTAGTTAAGATGCTTTATTTAATTCTCAGAAAAGTCCCTAAAAGCCCTATTTTACAGACTAAGAGCCTGGGGTTCGAGCTGAGGATGAACACATCACTGAGCTCTGCCCAGCTCGGAAGTGGCGGGATCAAGGTGGGTCGCTAGGTTATGAGCTCAGGATACCAGGGTTGCCCACGGCCCTCTGTGTCCACACTACACACAGTGGGATGGCGCTCTACCCTGGCTGTCACAGTGAGAAAAAAAATTATATTGCCATTTCATAGTGAGAAGAGGTTGAGCTAAAAATCCAAGCATACTTCACAGAGTCTTGGATTTCGAGAGAGCCATGTGACATTAAATGTGACCTAAACCCCTTCTACCTGGACCTCTGTATCACGCTGCCAAAGCTGTTGCTCGGTGTGCTTGATAAACCCAGTTGGCTGGAAACATCAATTTCTTGTGACAGTTTATTCGATCTTTGGCCTGCTTGACTTTAGGAAGTTTTTATTTAAACTGAGCTGACATCTATCACCCCATAGCTTTTACCCATTAGTTCTGCTTCTATGCCCTGGAGACACAAAGATAAATCCTTAACCTTCTTCCACATTCTGGTTCCTTTGTTTATAATCCCCTAAATTGTCCTCTAAGATCTTCTCCTCTCTAAGCCAGTGTACCCAAGTTCCTTTTCTTGTTTTTCAAATAATATGGTATCGGGTCCCTCCAACCCTTCCGGCCCCGTTCCTCTGTCTGCTTTCTGATTGGCTATAACTCAAAAGTATAGCATTCGACTAAAATATTGAAAGATGATATGCCATGGTGTCTGAGACTTTCTTGAAGATGATCTGGTGCAGGTATGTACGTGGGGGAAGTAGGTAAGGGAATAGATAAAACAAGATTTGCAAAAATGTTGATAAATTTTCATCTGACTGCTGAGTACATGCAGTTTGATGATACTCTTCTTTTTACCTTTGTGTTTAAAATTTTGTGTAATCAAAAGTTATTTTAAAAGTGTGGCATCCGAAAACATATATAATAATTCAGATATAATAGGATTAGTTAGAAAAAGCTAGGGCATTGCATTCTGTATCAGAATATTGTGCATTGATTCATGAAAATATGATTACCTTTTTTAGAGCCACCTAAATCTGCCGATTTGTGTTTCTGAAACACCTATGCTGTTTCCTGTGCTTGGTCAACGTAGTTGACTCTTGCTGGTTTCTATTGCTGGTGCTTTTAGCTCCCATTGCAGAGCTTATTATTTGCCTTTGAAAATACTATATCGGTAGATTTCACCTGTTAATGGCCAATGGACCTAAAACTATCAATCAACTTATTCCCTTGGGACTGTCAATAACTATCTCAGCACATCTTTTAAATCTTAATCTAAATCTTTGGGGAAAATAAATTAAAAAAATAAAACAACAACAACAACAACAACAGCAACAACAAATGAGACAGTCTAGAGTTAGAAGCCTAGAGAATCAACTCGCAAAACATTTTCTGTGTGTGTAGAATGTATGCAGTTAGGAATTCAGTCTGGAAGGTGATTGAACAAGCAGAGATAAGAGAAGTCATTCATTGAAAAAACACAGACTATGAGGTCATGAAACTCTCAGGGAAGGAAATGCAAAGATTATTTTTTAGGTTTTTTGCAAGAAAGTTCAGAATTTGTTGGTCAATGGCAATGTGATAACACTGATCTAGGATTTAAAAAACTCTTAAGGATGATGAAACCGAAAATGGCACCTTAATAAATATGTTCGTCCCCAAGCAGTAGGAGTCGATGTAGAGGCAGGACACTGAATCCAGAAGTGAGAGAAAAATAATTGGATGTTAATAAAGAATTTATTTTCATTCCTCTGTGGCAAATTTCATTTAGATCACACTTTATAAATAATCACCTTCGACACTTCAACAGATTGCTGTAATTTATAATGAATTTTTAAAATGCTACCTTGTATATAGATAATCAGCACCAACTGCTTGATTTGTAATTGCTTAATAATTAGGGGATAAATTATATTAATCTCTGTTTTAAACATACTAATTTATTTTCGAAGTGGGTATATTTCAATTCGTTTTAGAAGTGATGACACTTTCATGATTAATAAGCTAGGAAGGCGTACAACATTTGCATCATGCAGTTATCTCCTGTGATGCTAAACGAACGCACATTTTTTTCTGCACATTGTCAGATCAGATCTTTAGACTAAAGAAAGTACCATAAATACATCCCTTGTGAACACGACAGAAGGACATACTTAAGAGGCCTGAGCTTAGGGAACCATTGGATGGAGATCTGAAAGTCTCATGCCACTAATTTGCCATCACACTGACACACCCCAAGTTCTCACCTGCAACAAATTACCTGGAATAGAATCCCCATCCACGATCAGAGACACCTTAGTGGCAGATGGAGGAGAGAAGATAACCAGGTAGATAATATGTGAAGGAAAGTTTAATGTGATCTCCTCTAGGCATAGAAGCGATAAAAACTGATATTAATGAATAACAAACACCTAATGTGTTGAAGGTGCGACTCTTTTCTGATTCAAAAACAAGACATTAGAGATGGCTGTGGGATTCATAAAGGAGCACAAGAACAGTGTTTGTGTCCTGGCTTTGTTTTTATTAGCCATGCAACCTTGAGCAAACTGCCTAACCTGTCTGAGCTCGTTTGTTCATCTGGAAATATAAAAAAATAATAATTTTCTAATAATCAAAAAGTGATAATATAGAGTTCGAAAGAGATAATGCCCATGAAAATACTGTTACCACTAAAACAGAATAGAAACATCTTAATTATAATTCTTGTAACAACAGCAAAAAAAAAGCATAAGACATAAGATTTTATATGATGAAGGATGATCTCAAGGTTTCTATAAAATTATATAAGATTTCTCAACTTATACTCTCTACTTCTATTTATACTGTATTAAAATGAAATAAATCAACATGGACAAAAAAAACAGAATTAATTCTAAGGGTCTTTCCTGACTCAGGCAATTCCACAGGACAATGAATCCAGTCCCCTTTTAATGAATACAGAAAGGAGCCAGCATAGCAGGCCTGGGACTGTGGGCATTGGAGAAAGAAAAGGTGGTACATGTATATGACGGAATATTACTTGGCCATAAAAAAGAATAAAACCTTACCATTTGCAGTGACATGGATGGACCTAGAGGGTGGGTATTAGGCTGACTGGAGTGAGTCAGACAGAAAAAGACAAATGCCATATGATTTCACGTATATGTGGAGTCTAAAGAGCAAAATGAATGAACAAACGAAACAGACTCCTAGATACAGAGAACATTTTGATGGTTGCCAGACGGGAAAGGGGTTCGAGGGATGGATGAAAAAGATGAAAAGAGGAAGAAGTATAAATTGGTAATTACCAAATAGTCACGGGACTATAAAGGACAGCATAGGGCATAGAGTCAAAAATATAATAACTACGTGCAGTGCGGGTGGGTACCGAATTTATCGGGGGATCATTTTGTCAGTTATGTGAATATTGAACTACTATGCTGTACACCTGAAACTCATATAACATTGACTGTCAATTGTAATTTTTATAAAAGGGGCCTGCTTGCGAAGGTGGCCATCAGCTGACTTCCAGAAGCGTGGCTTTCGGGAGGGTGTGCACCACTGTCCATCCAAATGGCTCGCCCAAACCCTGCACATAATGATGTGGTCTATGCCGAAACCTGCTTTCCTTCAACAAGTCACATTCTAGGCAGAGGGTGCCCAAGTGACCAGCCCTCCATAAAACCTGGGTCGCCGAGTCCAGTGAGCCTGCCCGGAACAGAGCCTGTCACACGCGTGTCACAGCTTGCTGCTGGGGAAATCGCACCCGTCCCGTGTGACTGCGCCGGGAGAGGACTCCTCAAGTGTGCATCTGGTTTCCTCAAACCTCCCTCCTGCGCCTCTGCCCTCTGCAGACCTGGCTCTGCAACCTTCGCTGTACAAAGGCTCAGCCATGAACACGACCGGACGCGGAGTCCTGTGAAGGCTCCAGGACTGTTAGTCCCAGGGTGGTCTTGGCAGGCCACTGAAGAAAGTGCGACAGGCAATAAAGACTCGGCAGAAGTCATGGCTGGTCAGAAACACAGCGGTCCCTTGAGGGACTCCGCATCTGGCTGGCCCGAGAGCAGCCTGGTGTGCCTCTCCATAAACGACTGGAGGACACTGGCCTGGACCCAGCCCAGGTGGACACAGAGGCGACTTCTCCCAGCCAGGGAACTAAGTCCGGAAACGTTGTTTTATCTGGAACTTCTGGTCAATAAGAAGATACTAGGAAATGTGAAGTTTTTTAAAAAAATTAGTTTTGTACGTGTCTGTGTGTCTATATAATTTAAATAATTCCTTCATCGACTTGACTTCGTTCTTTGCTGATAATATCAGTTAACGTGAATGTAGAACTTCTGGGTACAATCAAAGCCACTTTATAAGTTTCACATAGCCCTCACGGTCACCCTGAGGTAGGTACCATACAGATGAGAAAACGAAATAGATTAATATTGTGAATGAAGGTGGGCTATCGGAATTTAATTTCTAATATTTAATG
Organism: Pteropus medius; assembly: GCF_902729225.1. Taxonomy (NCBI): domain Eukaryota; kingdom Metazoa; phylum Chordata; class Mammalia; order Chiroptera; family Pteropodidae; genus Pteropus; species Pteropus medius. Next base: position 21,371,435 of record NW_024351073.1, on the reverse strand, counting down.
ATCTTGGTAGACCAGGTAGGATTAAAAGAAATACAAAAGCAACAGATCTTTGTTATATTTTGAAAATGGCATATTTACCTCTGTAAGAATAAAATTTCCATTTTCCCTCTAGTGCAGAACTTTCCTCTACTGCAATGAGAATATTCTTCATCTCATTCAAATATCTAATTCAATGCAGCCAATAGCTCTCGTTCAAAATGTTTCCCTATTATCCTCAGATATGTTTACGCAAGTGGTTACTACCTGGAAATGATTCCCCACCCCCAAGGACGTGCCAAGGACATGGCAATGTCTGCAGACATTTTTGGTTGTCACAGCCTGGGGCGGGGGAAGTGCTGCTGGCATCTGGTGGGTGGAGGCCAGGGATGCCGCTGAATATCCTAGAACAAATGTGTTGGATGGTCCCACCATGAGGAATTATCCAGCCCCAAATGTCGACTGTGCCAAGGCTGAGAAACTCCAGTGTATATGGAAAGTAAATCCCGTATCCTCATTATTTTATTGATTTTCTACTGATTCACAGAGTAAGGCATAATACTGAAAAATATCTGGATTCTCACAGACTTCCAAATCACTAAACAGAGTAAGGCAAATACAGCCATGAAACCCGATCGAACAGGACCAAGATATACTGCTGTCTCCAACAGGGGAGAAGACAGCCGTTTGACATTTGTCAGGTCGCTTAACCTCTCAGGAATACAGGGGCCTCTTAAGTAGGGTGATAGATGGTTGGCTCATGCCTCCTTTCCATCCCAATTTAACTCAAGAGCATCATCAAATTCAGATCAAACATAGTTCATTCTGGAGCAAACAGATTAATCCCAAAATACCTTTTAAAAATAATAAATACAATAAAATTACAGAAACCAACAAATACAGTCGCACGCCACATAACTTTCAGTCGACGACAGACCGCGTGTATGATGATGGTCCCATAAGATTATGAGGGAGCTTAAAACTTTCTGTTACCTAGTGATGTCCATCACTAATAGAAACGTTCACTATCTGAAAAGTGTGACACTTCCTCAAGAAGAGCCCCAGGCAGGTCCTTCAGGAGGTGTTCCAGAAGAAGGCATTGTTGTCATAGGAGGTGACAGCTCCACGTGAGCTATTACCCCTGAAGACCGTCCAGAGGGACAAGATATGTAGTGGAAGGCAGAGATACTGATGACGCCGACCCCGTGCAGGCCTAGGCTCATGTGTGTACTTGTGTCTTAGAAAATGTTTTTGTACAGCCGTACAATGTGTTTGTGTTTTAAGCTAAGTGTTATTACGAAAGAGTCAAAAAGTTAAAGCTTATCAAGTAAAAACGTTATAGTAAAATAAACTAAAATTAATTTATTATTGACGGAAAAAATACTTTTTATAAATTGAGCATAGCCTAAGTGCACAGTGATTACAAAGTCCAAGTATGGACACTCATGGTCTGGGACACTGCCCCCCGACTCCCCCAGAGAACCCGCAGTCCTGCAAGCTCCATTCACGGCGAGCGCCCTCTACAGGTGTGCCACTTCTTATCTCTTATACTATATTTTTACTCTATCTTTTCAATGTTTAGATATGTTTAGATACACAAATACCACTGTGTTACAACTGCCTATGGTATTCAGTACAGTAACATGCTGTACGGGCGTGTAGCCCAGGACCACGGGGCTATAGCGCGCAGCCCGGATGTGCAGTAGGCTGCACTATCTGGGGTTGTGTAAGGCGATCCATCATGTTTGCACAATGATGAAATCGCCTACGATGCGTTTCTTAGAACATTTCCCCGCTGTTAAATGATGCATGACTGTAGAGGAAAATAAAAAAAAAAATAAAAATAAAAATGGGTAAGAAAAATAAAGCAAAGAGGAAGTTTAATTTGGAAAGACAAGAAGCCAGAACCGAAGCAGTGAGGCCTGGGAGCGTGCTGGCAGAGGGCCACGTACTTGTCCCTGGGGTTTTCAATAACGCGAATGAAGAGGACCCAGAACCTTCTCAAGGCAGTAACTGGAAAAGCAGGAACTGCACTGTTCCCACAAATTTCAATCCAAATAATACTCGTATACAAAACGACACACTGCCCTCTCCTTGTGAAATGGGACTTAAGGAAAATCAACGTTATACACCATTTATTTATCGCTAAATCCATGTAATTTAGCACCATTTGTAGACTATGAGAAAGAAACAGTGAAATCCCGTGGGCGCAGAGGCATTCCCTGCTTTGTGGCCGTCACATCTGACCACGTGGAGAAAGACATCCCCAGAGAGCCCCCGGCCACGCCAGCAGAATGCTCTTTCTAAAACCCACATTCTGTCCTGTCGCACGCGTGCCTCCCCATTCAGCATAAAACCTGAATTCATCGTGGTGGGCAGGCCCTAATCCCCGGCCCTGTGAACATGTTGTTACACAGCAAGTGGGCAACTTGGGGTGCAGATAGGATTAAGGCTGCTAACCAGCTGGCCTCGAGAGGGGAGGCCATTCTGGATTATCCAGTGAGTCCGATGTGATCGAGGGTCCTCGTAAGTGGAAGAAGGAGGCGGGGTGTCAGAGGCAGAAAGGGAGCTGTGACGAAGAAAGCAGAGGTCTGAGTGATGTGACTGTTATCTTTGAAGATGGAAGTCAGCCTGGAGCGTGGAGTGCAGGTGGCCTCTGGGAGCTGGAAACCGCAGGGAAGCAGGTCGCCCCCTAGAGTCTGCAGAAAGAACGCAACCCTGCCAACACCCTGATCACAGCCCAATGGGACCCGTTTTGAACTTCTGACATCCAGTACAGGAAAATAATAAATTCACACTGTTTTAAGCCATGAAGTATGGGGTAATTTGTTACAGCAGCAACAAGAATCGAATGCACTTCTTGTTTTAGTTTTCTATTGCTTTCTAATAAGTTGCCATGAACACAGAGGCTTAAAGCAATCCCCTCTAAGTTCTGGTGGGTCGGAGTTCAGCTGGGGCCTCTGCTTAGGATCCCACCAGCCCGAATCAAGGTGTCCACCGGGGCTGAAATCTATTCGACGCTCAGGGTCCCAGGATCCTCTTCCAGACTCACTTGTTGAGGTGAAATTCAGTTCCTCGTGGTTTTAGGACTGAGGCCCTCTGCCTCCAGGGCTGCCCGTCTAGCTCTGCCATGTAGCCCTCCCCACAACATGGAAGTTTACCTCTTCAAGGTCAACAGCAGAGATTCTGGTGCTGTGAGTCCCTTTTAGGGACTCACAGAGTTAGGTCAAGTCCACCTAAGATAATCTTCTTTTTGATTAACTTACACTCCACTGATTAGTGTCCTAAATTATGTCTGTGAAATCCCTTTACCATGTAAGATAACCTCACGGTGGACATGAACCCCAACATATTCCCAGAGCTGCCCACACTCAAGGAGAGATGACTACACAGAGCATGTCCACCAGGGGGCAGAATCCTGAGGACCACATCTGAATTCTGTCTACCCGACTCCTTGGCTGGGAAAACTAGGTACATTGCCAGCTTGCTCCAAAGCACCTAATCTTTCACAAATCCCCCAGCAGAGGCAAGATGGAGATTTGTATGTACAGCCCCGAACACGCTCCCCGTTACACAGAACGCGCGTCACCTCGGGCACGCCCCTTTCTCCAGTGACCGCCCCCAAGCTGTGTCCCCAGCTGCCTGCCCCTCACCTGTATCAAAGAGCATTCAGACTTCACCTCATTTTCATGGTCACAGTACCTAACGCGGAACGTGGGGTGCACGGACTGGTTCGCTGTGCACCTCAGGGCACAGGATCCGCGGTGTTACTGAGAACATACGTATATTGATTTTTTCTGAGCCCAGCATGTTTCTTTGATTGGACAGTCCGACTCTGAATGAAAGCACGTGGTAATGAATATCTAGCAATGCAGTGGTTTCCAGTGGTCTATAAAACAGTAGCAAATGTAGAATTCTGAAGGGAATAACAGTGACGTAAACTCAAACTCGGATTCACCTGCAATGTTGACACATCCTGAATGAATTGTGTGGAGAAAGCGGCCACGTGGGCATGAACAACGAGCCAGCGAATAAGGGAGGGGGGGAATATAATTATTTCCATTCCTTTTTTATGACGGATTGGGCCGATTCAAATTCAACACTGTTTATCGATTATTTTTAACAATCACCAGTGATGGAATTATTTTCCCTTTACTTTGTAACTCAAGAACTCCTTCTTAGGGTAAAGTTTTTAAGAAATCACTAATGGAACAGACTCCGTCCTCGTGGGCTAGGATGGACATGGGAGGCTTTTATGTAAAACGAGGGACACCTTCCTCGCTTGCTCTTGCTGGTTTTAGCCAGAAGCAGCCTGCCTGCCAGTGCAAAACGGAACCGTGTTAATAAATTGCTTTTATTGTGCCAAGGCACCACACGCTGCTTCAATGAAAGCTCTCCTCCAGCACTGGGGGGAGGGAAGGGTCAGTCCTCAGAGTCGGGCCCCAGGACAGGAAATGTGATGTCAGCACAGGAAGAAGACGCCCCCCTCCCCCGTCCCCACCCTCACTCCCACCCCCGACCCCCATGCCACGCCAGGCACATAAACTCCGCCAGTCTGGGGCGGAGGGCCCAGCAAGACAGCTCGGAAACGCTTCTGTTTCGAACACCAACACCAAAGTGGAGGGAGGGAAACAGAAACCTCTGCCGGGGTGTGCTGAATTTCTCACGCTTCCAAGGCTATGCAAACACCGTCCCCTTAGCTAGAAGCCTGTCCCCATCACTGCACAGGCCCTTCCTCCTCCCAGCCACGGGCAGGGTGCCTTCTGCTCTAGTCGGGATTGCTAACGTTTCCTGTTAGAAAACGCTCCTGCCCGCAGAATGCTTGCAGTTCACGATGCAACTGGCCTAGCCCCACGGTGGGGCGTTGGATTCTGCATCCGTCACTGAGCCAAGACAGTGGCCTCCGTGAGCCAGCTGGAAGGCCGAAAATACCTAGGGCGCTTGGCTTCCCAGAGAAGCCCAGCTTAAGAAGGGACTCCTTAGTCTCTTGACACGTGAAAATGCAAATTAAACTCATCTTTTAACTCCCTGCTAAAGCCGTGAGTCGTGAGTCTGAAAACCAGCAGGGTCTGGTTCTTCTCTCAAACTTAAACATCGGCCCATGAGTTTCTGGACGCCGGATGCATCCCTGCTGACATGAGCCGTGGGTGCGCAGTGGCGCCCTCTGAAGCACAGAAAGAAGACTTCAGGAACACGGGTGAAGGACACACTCCCGGGGAGGTCTCAGAAAGGCGTTGTCACCCGTGGAGGTGGCACCCTATCATGAATCCTGACCCAGGTGCTCTGCTGGGGACTGCTCCACAGAGAGCAGATCGGATGCTATCAAAAAAATAGGATGCTTTCAAGAAAACCGAGGCAGGAGGTACGAGCTTCGAGGAAAGTATTCAGTGATATTTATCTCATTGTATAAAGCGCCCCAAAATACGAGGAATTTGTCCCACCATCCTGACCGAATGCCACGCTAAATTAAGGTGCCACAAGTCCATCTGTCACATTATAATAAAAGGGAATTACAGAGATTTCATATGTAGATGTATTTGAAAAGGCATCTGCGTGTTACACTTCCCCTCATCTGATTATTCCAACATAAAGCCAAATTTTCAAAAGGTTATAATGCTTAAAAAATGTTTTTAAAAATATATCTATTATAGGAAAAGTTTTTTATACCATTTTTATCGATAGCTTTCTTCTCCGTGGAATCTGCCGCCCACCCCCAGTTCAATGCATCAGTAAGACATAACCGCCTTCGCTGTCTGATCCTGGATTCTCAGGTACTGCTTTGGGCAACAGAGTAGACATCTACGGTCCTCGCTTCGGCTCACTGCCAAGGAAGTGAGCCTTCAAGGGGGCGGGGTGGCGAGCCAAAGACATGGTCTTACTGCCATCTGCCTCTGGTCACAGCTGATGGGACCACAGATGGACACTGAACCCTCCGCGGACTGAATCAGATATTCCTTGGTCATTTGTTTTCACTCAATCAGTTATTCATATGTTCACATTCAATCTCCTCCTCTCATTACGCAGGCCACGCACACACACAAACACACACAAACACACACACACAAACACACAATTAAGACTAAAAAAAAAATACGAGATGAGACCATGAGACCCTCCTGCCGCCTGGCACGCCTGCGGACTTGGACTCTTTGATCTCTGAATACACCCCCGCCTTTAGCTGCAGTCACAACCGTCACAAATAACGGTCTTGCTCTACATGCGCCCTGTGCAAGGAAGGGGGCGGCGCACTCTCGGGAGTGGCCGGCGATGCAGAAGACGGACCAGGGACGAACGAGGCGACCGGCCCACTTCCTGTTCCCTCAGCCGCCTGCTCCAGACAAAGACACGGGCGAATGTGCACAAGTGCACAAACACACCGGGACACACGTGCGCACAAACACACCGGGACACACGTGCGCACGAACACACCGGGACACACGTGCGCACAAACACACCGGGACACACATGTGCAAAACAAGCAAAGATGTTCCTTTTCATATTAACTTAGTATGATCTGAAAAATACCATCTGTATCAATACTTGCTAAGGTTAATCAATATTTGTTCAGTGGTTTTAGAACCGGCAAAGGTATCAAATACTATTTTTAGGCCTCATACAACACACTAAATATTATTCGATTCAAACAGACTAGACACTCAAGTTTTTCACACATATGTAATTCTTACAGCCAAGTATCTCTTTGTCACTACAATTATTTTTAGATAAATATAACTAGGAGCAGTCTCTAAATACAATTTAAATAATAATTAAATGTCAAAAGTTTTATAATTTCTTCTATTGTAAGGACTTATAATTTATATACCTTTAACACAGCCATCTCCGTTCATTTACATATTATCTATGTCTGGTTTGGCACCGCGGTGGTAGTTGGTTAGTTGCACCAGAGATGACATACCTGCAAAACTTCAAGAGTTGACTATCTGGTCCTTTACAGAAACAATTCGCCAACCCTTGCTCTAGTCAAACATAGCAAAGAGCTTTCATAATCCTTTTTCTTCAAACCCTAATTTAAAACAATAAAATGGTATCATATTCAACCAAACTCAATAAAAGACATAGATTCTTAAAATCTGTCTCTCTTCAAAACCACTGACAATTTAAAAGAAACAGATGCCATAGACACTGTGTTCTAAAATAGAATTAAAAAATACTTCCAAAACCTGGAGAAATCATCAAATACACTTACAGGATACTTTACTACAGGACATATGTGGCACCATCTCATGAGATAATGTGAGGAAGACTTAATAGCAGAATTATAATCCAAGATGTGGGTGGGTGGAGGGGAACACGAGTCCCCAGTGGCCACCAGAGGGTGGGGTGGATAGTAGGAGAAGGCTGGGCCCGCACAGAGAGAGAGAGAGAGAGAAATAGATGGATAGACAGATATCCCAAGGAGCAGCGATGTGTAGATGCAGGAGCTGCTAAACCAGCTTGAATAAGGAACCTGCAGTCCCAGCTTCTCATCTGATGCCACCATGATCAGAATTGAACTCCCCAGCCAAGAGTTTTGTAGAATTCCTTCCTGATCCTCAAAATCATGCACAAAATAAAACAGTTGTTTTGTGATAGTTTGTCAGGCAGCAATTGATCACCAAAACAAGGAGTAATTACTTTGTCACAGGTCTAGACGTACAGTAGGGGCGCTTTCTCTACTCATCACAGGTGCACATGCGTCAAACCCACTCTCCCTGCAGTGTTGGGGGCTCAGGCTGGGGCACTAGAACCCTGCTGTCTTTCATGTCCTGACCCACCAGCCCACCCAGCCCCCTCTGCCCAGCTGAACAGAACCATTACTGGAGCAGGAAGGACAGTGGCGTTTGGAAGATGCCAAATATTACAATAATGGTGTTTTTAATGCATGCAAATGTTTAAGCCCCCTTTTCCCTTAGCAAACGCCTACTGTACCCCATTTACAAGTGAGTTCTCTGAGTCCCCCAGCCTGTTTATCTTCCTGATCTTAAATGACAGCAGTTACCAACATATACTCAATGTGTTAAGTTGAGGATAGTAACAATAAAATAATAGTAACATTCATTTGTTGCGTATGGTATGCCAGGTCGCATTCACAGTGTGCTCTGCATCAAATCATTTACTCATAAAAACGTGAAGGGAGGCATTATGATTATCCTGGGGAGGAAACTGAGACACAGTGAGTTTGAGTAACTTGCCCAAGACCACACACGCACAGGAAGCAGAGGCCGTGGACCCATAGGAAGTGTTTTCAACTCTTTTTCACTGCTTAGTTCTGAATACAGAATATAGACAAAAGGCCCAATGACTAAACTCCGCTGAATTTAGAGAAGATTAACTAGAATACTCCAGAATACTCTAGAATTCCTTATATGTTTAAACAAGCAATTTTCATAGTGCTTTATTAAACTGATACTAACACGGAAAATAATATTTGTTTGAAACTCCTAAGAAATACAAAATGCAATCAACTGTATCATAGGAGTAATGCAAAAGGCAAAGCCATCGCTGGTGGTGTAGACCAGTGGCTCTCAACAGGGGGCTATTTTGCTTCCCCGGGAACGTATGCAAATGTCCAGGGACATCGTTGGTTGTCATAACTGGGTCCAGGGGGAGGGACTGTTGTCTAGTAGGTAGAAGTCAAGGGTATTGCTAAAAACCCTACAGTGCACGGACAGCACCCCCACAACAAAGAATTATCCGGTCCAAAGTATCGACAGCGCTGAGGCTGAGAATCCCTGGTGTGGAAGATGACCTCAGCCCACGTAACCTGCATCACTTGGGAGAGGTGCACACCCACGAGATCTCTCCAAGGACAGCAGCAAAGTCGCGCTCAGGTCCCCTGGGGCAGCGGGCCCTTGCCCGGGCTCGTAAGTCATGGTTCCACCAGATACAATGAGATGGGCACTGAGACTCGGTCCCTCCCAAACCCTCCCGACTTCGCCTGCTGTCCCCCGTGTAAGGGCTGACATTAGGTCTCCTTCATGTCAATACCTATCTGTGCCAAGCTTCCTGCTTGGACTGTCCGAATACCCGGTACTGTCCACATACCTTGGCAAGAAGCTCTTCACGCATCCAGTGACCAGCCGATCTGCTAAACCTCTCAGAACTCCAACCCCACCCGTCCTCTGCTTCGTCCAGGGACCCTGGACTCAAACACTTCACCCACGAATCAGGCGACCCACTCTTCCTTTACACTGAGTACAGAGGTGGCTTTCTACTGAGCTGGCGAATTAGTGTTTTTCCCAGACATACCTCGTTCCACGATTCAATCATTCATTCATTTTCTCATGCATTCATTCATTTTCTCTCCCACTCTTTTACTCGCTCTGTGTTCTTCCTCCTTCTCTCTCCTCTTTCTCTTCCCCGACAAGATATTTAAACTATCTTTTTCAAATACCCACTGAACAGCCCGTGGGATGCCTCACCACCACTCAAGGTCACTAGGGTCAAAGCAGAACCACCCACCTTCTACCCTCTCTACGCACCTGAATATCCAGCTCCTCAGAGCCCCCCTTCCTGCTCCCCCCAGCACCTCAGGGACCAAATGCAACGCTCTCACAGCCCATGCATGAGCCCATTCCCTCCCAGAATGACTGACACCAGCGGTTTAGTTCCCTAGGGTTCAGGTTCAAAGCTGGGATCTCCATGACCCCAACCTCTCGTTCAGTAGGCATGGAAAGGATTTGGAGATTTCCATTTTTAAAAGTCTATTCAAATGGATCTGATGACCTAATAGATTCTAGAATCACTCTGTTAAAAAGTCAGTAAGCCTCTTAATCTAAGTACCATTTGTAGTAGTCATCCTACTGGAAATCTCGTGCATAGAAATAAACTTCCCTTTGTGCGCTGGGGATTTCTGGTTTGTAAACTCCACCTATTTTTCAGAATTAAGTGAACAAAGAGAGAGATGAGAGGCCAAATGATTTAGAGGGAGGATCTGGATCTGGATGAAGACCCGGGTGGTGCGTGGAAGGGACAAGCGGGGAGCGGGCGATGGGGTGGGGGTGGTGGCTGTCCCCCACTGTCCTGCCCTTCCATATCTATGGTAGAAGCTTGAGAGCACATGAGCTGCAGCCTGGAGGCCTGCGATCTAATCTGGAGCCCACCAAAGTGTGCACTGCTGACAAGTTCTCCTCAGACGCAACATTAGGATAGCGATGGTGCCTAAGGAACAGGAGCCCTGATCAGATGCAGTGCCTGCCAAGCCCTGAGCAGACAGGTGGATACGTGATAACGTCCAAGACTGGCTACAATCGCCATTACATCAGTAAGATTCGGGAAACGGTATCTTCTGTATATTGTTAAACATCTTCGAAAAATGACATTGCACATGTCTGGAAGGGGCTGAAAATCACTGTAATTATTCGAATATCAGTCAATGCTCCTTTTGATTCTAGGTAGAATGAGCAGAAAACACGGTTTCTATTTGCGAAATAACAACTCTCATCCACCAGAGGAGGGAACAGATGATTACGTATCATCTAGAGGGTATTTTAATGTAATGAGTGGTAATTAAGGACTTAAAACCTCAAATGCTACCGTGTTAATTTAAAAAGGGTATGTGAGAGCAGCAAGGAAACGGAGACACATCTCACACGAGGAAGAGAAGAGACTTCAAAAACATCCGTTACTTTAAAGGTCAGAAAAAGATGATTAGTGTATAAAGTGAATAATTAATATACCACCCATACACCCATTTATAAGCTTATTATCTCTTAGAGGTGGACCTATGAACCTTTAAATATATTGGCTATATTTAAACAGCTGTGACAAACTGAAATCTGTCAAAAACTGGTAAAACAATTTTGCTTTTAAACCAGCTAAATACGATATATTTCTAGATCCCTCCCAGCATCGGGCTGCATGCATATGTGAGATACTCTGTGACTATGAAATACACATTTTCCATGAAAATAGAAAACTCTGTGTTCTTTTGAAAAAGAATTGTACTTTCCTGAAACGTATGTCTTCATTATTAACGTGCCTTTTCTGGCAGAATCCACTCCCACTTTGAAAGCTATGGAAAGAAAACTAATAATTGGGGGCATGAAATTTGACTTATGACCTAATAAAAAGGTAAAACAATAACTGAAACTTAGAGGAAGATAATAATTCTACTACAGTAAGACATTAAATAATTCCACCGACAACTTACTTACGGCATCTACGCCATGTACAGTAAAGGGCTTTGTTCAAATTAAGTCAGCTTTTCCCCTTCCTTTCCAATTTACTTCAAACGGAAATTTTCTTCTCAAGCTTACTGTTGCTGGTTCATGTATCTTCTTTTTTGTAGAAACCCTTCCTTTGTCCTTGACCATGAACAATGAGTAAGATTATAAATATTTACTTCAAAATGCTTCAAAATGATAAGGGTCATTTTAATTATGATTTCCTTAGGGAAAAAAAATCATATTATGAGGCTTATACTGTTATTCACACATATAAGGCTAAGAAAAAAAAATCCATCAATGTAAAATCTCTATTTACCAATGAAAATAAATCACAAATTCTTTTTTGACTTGGAGAACACATTTACACTTATGGTTTTATGTCATTCCATTTTGTACTCAGTTGCCGAAAGGCATCATATTACTATGTGTTTGGTCAGATCTTATAACGTCTAAAGTTTTTCTTAATTCTACATTTGCTAACTTTTATGCTCATAGTTAATTTAAGCTGCTTGTGTTTCTATAATTACAAAAAGAAATCTACATTTTGGAAAGATTGGGACCCAATATAAACCATCGTACAGAAAGTAATCTGATCCAGATACAATGCGTCATGATTTTTTAAATTTCAGGACTACCTTATGAAATGATACCTCAGCAATACTTTTTATTTTTAAATTTCAGGGTAAGTGTGGGCAGTTGCAATATGATGCAAGGAAAAAGATAAAGGAAAGACAGAGTATTTTCTGCGTGTAAGACGCCACGTTCCAAACTGTGTGGGCTCCAAAATCAGGGAAAAAGCACCCCTCAGAGAGCCTGCGTTGAGTTACGGTAGAAGCTTCCGGATCTCCCTCTGGAAGACATGACGGAAGCAACACTCGCTGGGGGAAGAGCAAGGATGTGGCAGGGGTTCAGAGAAGACGACCAGCGTCACCGTTGCTCCATGACAAGAAAAGGAAAGGGTTGAGGGAAAAGATGAAGAACAAGGCACGCGGTGGTTACCTTAGAAAGTCAAATGACGGCTGAATTTTGAAAAGTTACAGATTCGACTTCTTTAAGAAAAACATGCTTTTTTCTAAATTCCATACCATCAGCTAACATGTTCCACAAAAAGGGAAAAATACACTTAAACGGTATGGATACACACGAGAGAATTGAAAAATACATAGTTTTGAACTTAGATGACTAAAATGTCATCTATTCACTACAAATTATATTGACGATGCTACAGGTTGAATTGTGTCCCTCAAAAAAAGATATGTTGAAGTCCTAACTCTCGGTATCTCAAAAATGTGATCTTGTTTAGAAATAAGATCTTTAGAGATAATCGAGTTAAAATGAGGACCTTAGGGTGGCCCTAATCCAATACGACTGGTGTCCTTCTAAAACGGAGAACTTGGCAGAATGAGACAGATAAGCACGAAGGAAAGCCTACGTGAAGACACTCTGGGAGAAGAAGGCCGTGTGGCTAGAACGACAGTCTACAAGCCAGCAAAGGCTGTTGGCAAAGGCCTGAAGCTGAAAGAGGCAGGGAAGGGGCTCAGGGGAAGCACGGCCCTGCCCGCACCCCGATTTCAGATTTCTGGCCTCTAGACCCAGGAGACAATCATTTCTGTCACAGCAGTCCTACGACGCTAGTCCAGATGCTTAGAGTAAAGGCATCACAACTGAATCTCTTTTTTAAACTTTTCGATTCTTTCTTTAATAAATAAAAATGTGTAAGTGATAAAAATATTTATATAGTTTAATTTTCTAGTGTTGTACTCATTCTGTTTATCTAAGAATATTAAATATGAGATCTGTTCTCTGTTTGGCATAGAATTTTCAAAAAGGGGTTTAAAAGAAAATATCCGTGATGAAGGTTCTTTGTCACGACTGACAGTAGTTGACATTTTCGCAGCTTTAAATGCCCAGGATGACATCTTTGGAAAAGAAGGATGATGATATTGAAGCATTTTAAATGGAGCCTATTGTCGTATGATCTCCCAATCATTATCATAATGTTTCAGTAATGAACTCACAGCCTTTAGCTCAGTCCACTGTTGAATGGAGGCCATTAGCCTAAGTAAATACTTCCCTTATAGAGCCAGGAGGGTGTGGAATCACTTCGATTAGTCATTTGGACAAGCTTGATAAACCAAGCCCAAGGTCAACAGGCCACTAAGGGCACAGAGTGAGCTCGATCTGCTGCACCCTCAGTATTAATTAAACACTCATGGCGAGCTTAGCTGTTCAGAAGTGGACAATTGGACGTGCAAATCTCAGACTCTCAGAGCTGAACAGGCTCTGGGAGGTCACCTGCCCATCCGGTCAAATCCTGTTGGGATGGAGGGAAGCTGATTAGAACAGGAGCGGATCCCCAAACACTCACGGTCCCTCTCAGTGCCTTTACTCTGTCCCTCTCACTCTCTGCCGCTGAGAGGAGACCACGCTCTGTCTGCAGAGTGTCACCCCTTTTCTAATAAACTTGTTTTACTTAAAAAAAAAAAAAAACACGAAGCAGGATTGTTGATGAAGAAACAGCCTGCCACGGAGGAGGACAACTGAAATAACACCTGCCAGAAGCTGATCTGTGGGGAGCACGGACGGAAGGCGGGGGGTCTGAGCAGGAGAACCAGCAAGCAGAGGCAGGTGAGAGGGACGAGTTCGGCTGGAGCTCAGACAAACGCGCGGGAGGCAGGCGAGTTGGGAACGACGGAACGATGCCCATCTTGTCCTGGGGACGTTCTCAGAGCCGACCAGGTATTTTCATCAGCTTCCCCTCATGGGCTGGGCACTGACTGGTGGAGTAGGGGGTAGTGGGAGGGGGTAGGCTGGGCGACCGAGCCCCGCCAGTGACCCGCCAGGTGGACCTGGCAGGCAGGGCTTCGTCATTGGGAAACAGCTGTCCTCGGAACAGGTTTGAGAAGACGCGAAGTGCCTTCCTCTGCCCTCCTGGCGGAAACCACAGACAGCCAAAGACTATCGACAAGAAAAACGTGGCAAATGACACGAATTGCACAGACGAGAGCAACGCTTCCCGCTTCCTTCTTCCCTCGTGGGGCGGCCCGTGGATGTCCCCGTGCAGCTGGAACAGAAACCTCAGGGGCCCAGCTCAAAGAGGAACTGGAAGTTTCTGATACTGTCACCTCGAGACTATTACAGTATGAAATGACACCCAAACATGAAGAGGAAGAAACTGCCTTCCTGCTCTCACTCCCCATCCCCCACCCAACTTCCAAAGGCACCGACGGGGCCCTGCGCTCGGGGACTGGGCGCCTGTGGCTGGTGGAGCGGGCCAGCCCAGCCGGGGTCCCTCAGGGAGCCACGTTCCAGGATATGACCAAGGGGGGCGTTAGGAAAAGTGAGGTCTCACATGGTTAACCTCCTCGTACATCTAGGGTGTGGGTGCTCCAGACAGGGGCACACGGGTGGATGACAGCGCCTTCCGTGAGCCACAGCCCAGCTGCTTTACCCAAGAAATTCCGTTCCTTCCACGCCAGACTCGCGAGAGGTAGATTCGCATCTGTCTCTGTGCTCGTCGATTTCCTCTTCTCTTATCTCCTGGTCTTTCTGTCAGAAAATATTTATCACTGTCGTTGCCGGAGGTGGGGATAGAGTGATGCTTCTCCACTGAAGGCAGTTTTGTTCCCCGGAGGACGTCTGGCAATGTCTTGAGATGTTTTTGGTGTCACACCTGGGGGGCGAGGTGCTGTTGGCATCTAGTGAATAGAGGCCAGAGCTGCTGCCTCTGTTGTGTATCGTACAATGCACAGGACAGCCCCCCAGACCAAAGAACTACCTGACCTAGCTCCCACTAGTGCTGAGGTTAAGAAACCCTCAGATGGAGGAAAAGGAGATATAGTCACTAAAAAATTGTGCAGCCACAACACAACGAGAAGTCCCATGGCACCGCAAATAGGTAGGATCTGCGTACAACGAAGATGCATAAGCTCAAGATGCACAAGCAAAGAAGATGCAAAGGTTTTCTGCTGAAGACGCCCTAAGACGACCCACACTGGGATGGATGGTGGCCACCCAAAACATCTTCCCAGAATCTGTGAAGACGTGAAGAAAAGATCTCTACAAATCTAATTAAGTTAAGGATCTCACGAAGAGGTCGCCCTAGATCATCGAATGGGCCCTAAATCCAGTGACGAGTGTCTTTAGAAGGAAAAAGTGAAGGACACTCAAGACACCGACGCCCAGGGAGACCGCACGGTGACGGAGGCAGAGGTGGCAGCTACGCGTCGACAGAGGAAGGGACGCCAGGAGCCAGCGGAGGCTGGAGGAGGCTGGGGCTCCGGACCTGTGACAGTAAATTTGTGCTGCGTTAAGCCACGAGCGGTGTGGATACGTATTACAGCAGCTCCAGGAAACGAGACGCTGCGCAAAGGATGATCGGCTCGGACTCAACGTGTATTCTTCCTGATGGACAGAGCTCCTGGTTTAAATGTGACTTCCAAATGAAATTTCCGAGATGTGCATTTACAAGCCAAGTGTGTTTCTGATGACCTAAGTGACTTTCTCAGGCAATGATAACGTTTATTTTAAGCAGAAGAAGGCCACACTCGATAAGCATCCGACTTAGTACAAGCATCCGTCCTGACACTCTGAAGACAACAAATTCATAAGCATCTGGAGTCTCCACATGAGTGGACACTGGCATTCACACGTGTTTTGAGAAGTTCTGAACTGAGCCACAGACAGAAGTGCAATCATTTTATCCAAGCCCTTTGTGACAAGTGATAAAAACTCATCTCCAACTAGTTTAAGCCCCTCAAAAAAGTTAGAAAATATTTTGTAACTGGAAAATACATGATGAGAAAACCAGATAAAAGCACAGACTAGTCTGGAGATTCGAAGCATGCTATAAAAATTCAACAGTGCCAATTGCTAGTTATGATGGCCTCCATCAGGCTGTATTCTTGGGCAGATACCACGTGGTGACAAGATGGCTGCACGTAGCCTACAGTTGACATCATCCTTCAAGTTCATAATTGCAAAGAAAAGAGATAAGCCTTGTTTCGCTCAGTGCATATTTCAAAGTCCTTAAAAGGCTGCTAATTAGCTGTACTTGAATCATTTACAGAACCCTTGACCAAGGAGATGGGATACTTTTTATTAGGATCCCTGGGTCACCGGCCTGCCTGCAAGATACAAGAAATAGAGGCCATGTGTATTAGCTTCCTATGGCTGCTGTAATAAAATTGCCATAAACTTGGTGGCTTAAATCAACAGAATTTTATTCTCTCACAGTTCTGGAGGCCAAAAGTCAAAAATCAATAATCATTGAATCAAAATCAAGGTGATAACAAAGACATGCCCCCTCCAGAGGTTCCGGGGGTGAACTCTTCCTCACCTCTTCCAGCTTCTGGTGGCTGCTGCACTCCCCGGCTTGTGGCTGCATCACCCCAGTCTTCAAGGCCAGCTTCTTCGAGTCTCTCTGCTCCATCTTCACGTGGCTCTCTCCTCCAGATGTACGTGCCAAAGCTCCCTCAGCCTCCCTGTCATCGGGACACCTGTGATTGCATTTAGGGCCCATCCACATCGACCAACATCACCTCCCCATCTCAAGATTCTTAACTTCATCACATTTTCGTCATGTAAGGTGACATCACAGAGAGGTAGGACATGGATATCACTTGGGGGGGGCGGTGCGGGTCGGTGCCAATTTTCAACCCACCACATTGTGTCACTGGCGATACTGCAGAATCACAGAGAATAAGGTCCTGGTCATCCCAGAAGAAAAGAACAGATTTTCCTTACAGGCTAAGGCACGGCCTCTCTCAGGTAACCCTGCTATGGCTGAGTCATCAGTTCCAACGTTTGAATAAGCGGGCACTGACTCCACCGTGTCTGCCAAACTGGATCTCACACCTGCTTCACCTTCATGGTGGGACTGAGAAACAGATAAAGGTGGGGAGGGCGTGTTGCGTCTCACTCATTTTCACGCTCACGTTTGTTCATGCTCAGGAACCTAGCTCACGCATGGCTGTATCTCAGAGCAAACTGGCAGCAATCGTCAAGGCGGATCCCAGATCAGAGGCGTCAAAGCCAGCATGACATTGCTATCAGCCACATCTAGACAAAGCCCATGCTTTAGAAATCGAGACAGAACCAGCTGCTGAAAACCTGACAAGTCTCAAGTTTAAATGCCAGCCTAGCAGGGAACTGTATTAACGGTGAAAAAGAAGATATGCATCCATTCTTTCGGCATTTCTTCCCTGACTCCTACTTGGCTCAGCCAGAGAGAAGAGAAAGGGACCCCTCAACAAACTCTAATTATTACAGGACAAGAAGTTTTAAAACCAGGTTTTAAAATTTTGCCTTTTTTTTTTTAAGGTGAGGCAACCTTTGATTGACCTTCATAGATTGCAAGGACCTGTCAGCTTACAATCCCTTATTTTTATTTTTTTTTTCATTTTTTACGCCTACAGCACCTGGTCTTCCTACATGGCCTCCCATCCAAGTACTAACCAGGCCCGATCCTGCTTAGCTTCCGAAATCAGATGGGATCAGGCTTGTTCAGGGTAGCATGGCCATAGACTGCCTTTTTTTCTTCATTAATCTATTTAAATTGATTAGCCTTTGCTGATAATAAAATCAGTTCACACATACAGCACACGATTTAGAAAATTACAATAAAGTAGAAAAAGGAAAATCCAAACCATCTACCATACGAAGATGACCAATGGCGATTTTACGTCTTTCAAATACTAGATTTAACTTAAACAGAAAAATGAAAAAAAAAAAATCTTGAGGTTAAATCAAAGGAATGTCTGAAATTCATATTTCTTCCTCAGATATATAAACCCCCCAAACGTTCCTAAAACATTCCACTAAATTAAAAAAAAAAAGTTTTAAATGTAGAAGATGAGCTTATTAATGTTGATTTTTTTTAAACCACATGTTTCTTTATAGAACAAGGTTATATTTCTAGGTGGTAAAACTTAGATCAGCGAGTAAGTAGGGTAAGAAGAAATAATAAAAAAACACTCCTTGGCAATTCTAAAGTTTAATAAATCTTTTATAAAATATTTTGAAAAGGGACAAATTTTGAAATCTAAGCTTATTTTAGCATGATTCTTGGAAATACAAAAGGGAGAAGATGAGCCTTTATCCAGCAAAATATCCCACTTATAAGAGACAAATCACTTGTGGGAAAATAAAATAAACATCACTTAAAATTGATTATATCACGAACTATAATAAATCCTAAGAAATTACACACAAAGACACTGGTCCTTATGTTCCACCCAAACCTGTTGCTTTCACTTTCTTACAAAACCATCCCGTTTGTTTTATGTTCGGAGCACCATTTTCTTTCATACTTATTATTTATCTTTCTTTTCCCTTAGGATTTCTAATTGCGTTTTTACTTTTCCTTTTAATAAAAATAATGTCCATATAATTAACCACTTTTCAGTTGTTAACCTTGTGAGTTGAATAAAAATATTTACTTTCTTCTTAAAGGCATTTTCATGGACCCTTCTCATTTCCTTTTGCACGATCTTTGATGAATTAGATATATAAAGACATCATACTTTTATTTCTATGAATTCTTCTTTGAGCTCTGCTTTTTCTTTTCCACGGCAGCCTTCCCATGCTTTATGATTACATCATCATCTTTACATTACTCTTTTTAAGTCAAACACGTACTTAATTTATGAAGAAATCTACAGGACTTAACACAAAAGGCTAAGTAAACCCTCTATATTGTGGCCCATATCCTGCTTGTTCCAAGTAAGAATTTTCAACTTTTTGACTGGTCAATTTGGGCATTTATCTCCAAATCGCTAAATAATATGGTTTGACTGGCGTTTGTTGATATTTCCCATTTACCGGCCGCTTTTCTGAGCCACCCATCTCCCCAGTTAACTCATGCGTACTCTCCCATCCGCACCTTCTCAATATTGACTCATCGTAATTCTGCTCGGGTATTCTGTTTACATATTTATGACTGTGTCAATGCTTTTCGCAGATGCTCCATGAAGTAAGATATGTTTCTCAAAACAATTTTCTTTACCTCGGAGTTCATAATAGTCTTGTCTTGGTCTGTTCAAGCTGTTAATAACAAAATACCGTGAACCGGCTGGCTTATAAAGAACAGACCTTTAATCCTCACAGTCACGGAGGGTGCAAGTCTAAGGTCAAGGTGCAGATTCGGTGGCCAGTGCGGGTCTGCTTCCAGGCTCACAGGCATTGGTCTTCATCGCACCCTCTCAGGGTAGCAGGTGTAAGGGAGATCTCTCTGAGGTCTCTGTTATGAGGGCACTCATCCCATTCATTCGGTGAAGCTCTCATGACCTGTTCACCTCCAAAACGCCTCACCTCTAAACACCATCCGATTGGGGGTCAAGTTCTAATTGACAAATTTTGGGGGGGATACGAACATTCAGTCCACAGCAGGACTCCTATTTCTTTTTCTATGTACTTATTGTTCATTTGTCCTCCAATGCCCAACTGTAACTCTGCATTTTCTCCAAATATATTCAGACGCCTCAGGTATCTCGTTATTATTGTCTTCCTGGAAAGACACCTTTGGAACTTGTTTCATCTACTCCAACCCGCTTCTGAGTCTCGCAGCAACTACTCCACAATTACCCCCTTTCTTCCTCCTCCTCCTGGGCTCATTTTCCTCCCCTCGTGTTAGAGCCTCTATTTCAAGCCCGCTGAATGAATCACATAGTGTCACACGTACTCCTTCATTTCCCATCTCTTAATCTTTAACTTTCTACGAAACTCGAATTTATTTTCTAATTTTCCATTGACACTGTCACTTTTACAAGCATGGGTTTTAAAAATAGTCTTCATTATGAAGGCCTTTCTTTACAAACTGAATATTTATTTTTCCTTGTTTCGTGGATATAATATTTTCTCTTGTTTCAGAAAATATTAATGATAATGTCTTATCTCTATTTCCCTCAAGGTTCTCATTCAATTTGTCTCATTATTTTTCACATTGGGAATTAAAATTTAAAAAAAAATAAAAAAAAGGAAACACAGAGCTGGCTACATGAACTGCTTTGGAGCCCAATAGTCATCAATGTCATGTAGTAGAGTGACTACCACGATTCTAGACGTAGGCTGGTTAGATAAAAACAGAAGTGTATTTGGAAAATCCATATAAAATGTGTACGTGGGCATGAACATTAAACCCTGGGTGAGTGGAGCTGGGGTCTTACTATGAAGACTTACGCCCAATGTCCCTGCTTTTAAAAGCGAGAGCTCCAAGCTATTTCTGGGTGTCCTAGTCCAATGGACCTGTAGGTTTCCATCTTCCAAAATTAAGCCTCCATCTTCCTTCAGAATAAGCAGCAGCCGTGCTGCAGTACAAAGGGAGGACAGAGAGCTGGTCTCTAACTGCTCCTTCCACGGCCTCCTGGTTCGTGTGGCTGCTGCTGGAAAGTCAGCCGTAAATTTTATTTTTACTCCACTGAAAGTTCTGTGTCTTTTATTCCCCACTCCAGTTTATTTTTTAAGATGCTTCTCTTTGTCACTGGTTTCAGCAGTTTGGTTGTAATATGTGTAGATGTGGTTTTATATTATTTATCGTTTTGGGGGTTTGGTCTTCTTAATCTGATGATTGATGTCTTTAATCATTTTTGAAAGGTCTCAATGATAATTGCTTCGAATATAGCTACCATGTTCTAGCTCTTCTCCTTTTGAGACTCAAATTATATATGTGAAATAGAGTTCCCCCAACCCCACTGGGCTGTCTTCCAGTTTACTATGCTAACTGGATCATCTGTGGGGTTAATTCTATTGTCCATTTTTATCTGATTTATCTGTCACAATGTCTTGTCTTTTCACGTCTAGAATATGTTACTGCATGCTGACAACTATGGATAAAAGAACTATAGAGACACTAAATTATGCGACGTCCACCAAAAATAATCTTCCTTCAGAGAGAGTTGCTTTGTCCCTCGGTGGAGCAGATCTGGGGGTGTCTGGGAGGGGTGAAGGCAGGGAGTGAGCGGAGTCAGGACTGGGGTGCAGACTGGAGAGATTCAATACCCTTCAGATTCATTCTTGTTTCTAGGGCACGTCTTCTGGGGTTTTTAATCAGGAACGTGCTGGGCGCCTAGCTACTCGGTCCTCTGAGATGATGAGCTGTGCCTCCTCGTTCGGCTTAGATCTATAGCTGCAGGGCACACGCACTGTGGGAGTGTGGCCAACACCTTCGGGGGGTAGACTGGCCATGTGTTCGAGGCCCATTAAGTCTTTAATTTGTGACGATACTTCTGTGACTGCCAAAATCTCTGCTTGTCTCGCTCTCCCTGAGCAGCAGCCATCGACTACAGGAGCACCCTCTCGCTAAACCCAAAATAGTTTTATCTTCTCTCCCATTTTCCCTGTTCTTGTGGGCTTATGACATTTAAAAAATCGCCTTCTGTATTTCCTGTGTCAGGAAAAAGCTGAGGTAATCGCGAGTGTTCAATCTTCCATTTTTTACTAAAAAACCTACAGCATTTTCTTGAATATCATTAAATAGATGCCTTGGGATTCCTTTCATATCATAGTCTTAGGACTATTACTGTTTCAACTAAAGTAATTCGTTATGGTCATTATTGTCATTTAAATGCTATGTGTTTGATGGATGAAAGATCAGTATGTGGGGTCTCTCCATCCTCCTGAACCAGAAACTGATAGCTATAATTTAAGACTACTTGCAATTTCAATACTTCTTTATTCAAATGATGATTAAAAATTTGACGGCAAAAAAACATCGAGAGGTCTTTAGACTGAAAATATTAACACGGTTTCATGCATGGTCATCTCTATTTCCTTATTAAATAGACTACTTCTAATGGTGGATATCTGAGTGGGCAACGTCCCTCTGTATCTTCTGGAGAACACGTAAACAATAATTGAGTATCCCCCAAACTGGAAAATGAGGTTAAACTTCAAGAACTAAACTGTTCAATCAACCCATATAAAATGATGGCACAGATCACATCCCAGTATTTGAAAGAGGCCAGCCCCCAGGCTAGGAAGAACTGAAGCAAACAGATGAAACACTATGACCCAATGAAGAAGTAATATATAAACTCTAAAGTTAGCTAAAAGAGAATAACGAAAGGAGAGTCTGACAGATACATACTAAACCAGAGATGTGCCCATCACAGCTGTAACCAGTCGCTCTATCCAACTCGATCACAGTTACTAAATAAATTCAGGATATCAAATGGCTCATATATTAAAGAATCATGGCACCCAGAGTTGCAGACCATTCACTGTAGAAAGTGGTAGGCCGATGTGACTCGAATGTTTTCATTTCTATTTCTCTCATGCCATCCATTTTCTCTCGGCTCCTAGTTAATTGGGAGACTTCAGCTTCCGGTGTACATAATCTCTCACCCAACCAAGAAATCCATTACTCATTCGAAACAAAGAATTTCCCTGGTACATTGGCTTATCTATCTGTGTCAGCGTTTTGGAAGAGTCACACAAATAAGGAACATGAAAGCAAGGCAGAGAATTCTAAGCATGCCCATCACTCAGCGGCGATGTCGGAATCGGGGGCCACTTCGGAAACAGAGGCAGAAACGCATTTTAGATCAATGAAACGGACCCCTCCATTCATCTAGCAGCCTGTGATTGTCAGACAACGTCCGCTGTTGTCTTACAGAAATTTCTTGACCTCGTTTCACGAAACCAAATGATACGCATGACTAGGGAAAATATTCATGAATCTTCAATTTAGTTTTTGAGACTGCAAGGGAAGCATAAATTCAGAAATGGATAGGGAGAATTATTAAAAACTAAGGCACGTATGACGCAGCAGAATGCATTCAATAATCAGGTACATGTTACATTTTTTTCGAAGACATAAAAACACTCCACTTCTTCAGAGGTGGGGACCAGCGTGTGCGTGGTCTGGGTCCAGACCATCGGGACAAGCCTAAGTTAAATCCCTAAAGTACTGAGCACCGCACACCGCAGTGGGTGCTCTGGCTCCCTGCCCAGTCCCTCTTACGAAACAGCACACCTTCCTCGGGCTGCTGTCAGTGCTGGTTGATACCCTCTCAAGGCTGCCCTCTTCTCTGGAGAATTGCCGTTGGCTGATGAGAGCTACCTCATCAGGAAGTTATGTCACCACACATCCCGCCAAACTAGAAAATCTGTAGCTAATGACTGGAGGATAACAGGGGAGCTGGGTATAAATCATCTCCCCTGCCTTAAAGGGGACCAACTGAGATTCTATCCATTTTCTAGAGTGTCCTTAGGGTCAGGCTGATGACAGATGCCAATTCCGAGTAAACCCTTGCCGAGTTCCTTCCTCCTTCACTCCTCAGCTGCCGAGAATATGTCCTGAATAAAGCATGAGGACACGAATCCCTGTCTCAGACTCACAGGAAAGCTAACCTAAACCCAGATATAAATTACATTATAAATTACCTTCATTGTAAGCCAGTCATTAGCCACAGGGGGTGTGGCAGTCAGTACCAATGAGGACAAGAAAGAAGCATATTAGTGAGTGCGCAGCAGGCTCTTCTTGGGAGACCGACATACCCAGGCCCAAAGCCATGCTCTACCACATGCCAGCTGGGCGACCTTGGGTACATCATGCAAACTCTCCAAGCTTCTACTCCTCCTCTATAAAATACTGAAGATGATTCCTACTGCTTAGTGCTGCCGAGGAACAGAAACGAGACGATGCCTGCGAAGAGCTGAGGACGAAGCGAGGGCCGCCTGCCGTTGCCATCGCCGATGGGATCACCATTTCATGACAGACGAGGCCATTAAAGTGGCATCAGATAAACCTAACGCCAAGTTTCCAACTATAGCGAAAGTTTTCCTTAAAGGAGGAGGCATCCAGGAGCCATTTAAGCGACGACAGGAGAAGGAGTCAGCGGAAGGATGGAATGTGTTAAGACGTCGAGGCTGAAGGCGACCGCGGGGCTGATCCCTGCCTGTCCTCGCCACAACACACAGCGGAGAAAATTGAGGTCGAAAGAGGTTAAGTGGTTTGTTCAAAGGATCCCTGCTTTGTTATTTACAGAAATGTTGGGAGCCTGAATAAATCTGTTTGTGTATAGTAGAAAATATGATTGGCTGGAATGGCGGAGGGTGGGGGTGGGGGCAGGAGAGAGAACAGGGAACAGTTAAGTGCGTCCCTAGGGACTAGTCCTGTTTTCCTAGGAGGGTCAGAGAGTAGATAGTAATGTCTGCCAATATCTAAATGTCCACGTTTTCTGCCTCTTCCTGGGTGCACGAACTAGTCTTCCTAGCTCCCTTGAACTTGATTGAGGCTGTGTGACTAAGCTGTGGCCACTGGAATTTGGGCAGAAGGGAGGTGTGCCACTTCCCGGCACGGCCCTGTAGATCTCCTCTGTGTGGTCCTCCGCTCTGTCTTCCATGCCGCTGGAGGTGTGTGTGGTCTGACGATGGAGCAACCGTAGAGCGGAACATCCGGGCTCCTGGGCGGCAGCGAAGGACAGTGCCCCAGAGCCTCCACGCCAGACTGTCACCGAGTGACGAATAAGGCTTCGTCTGTGTGTTTAGCCACCGACAGCTGAGGGCTGTGCGTTAGCAGCAGCGAACCAACCAGACGCATGCTCTCTGAAACTAGTAAAACCTCAGTCCTCGTCTATGGAAAATTTATGTAAATACCTAGAAATCCTCCAGAAACCTATGAGAAAAGCAAAGTAGTGTTTGAATAAATGTGTAAATATAACAGCTCTCGACGGAGAATTTTCATCAAGGGGGCGGATATAAGAGAAGATAACGTAGGGACGAATAGCTACACTATGTTAGGTCCCCAGGCCATGGGCCACCTTCTGCCAGAGACCATGAAACGGAGCACAGGGAGTCCAAATACACCCATCGACCCAACCTGATGAAAAAAAAAAAGCAAAAACGAAACCAAAGAATTACGCGGCATTATATTCTGTTCTCTCACTCATTCAGGAAACACTTGTCGCGGACTCGCTATGTACGAGGTTCCATAACAGGTGACGAACTTCTCCTTAAAGGGTCAGAAAGTAAATATTTTGGACTTCGTGGGTCAGGCAGCCTCTGTTACAACTGGTCAGCCCTGCTGATGTAGTGGTCGTGGACGATATATAAAGGAATGGATGTGTCTGTGTTCCCACAAACTTCATTAACTACGATCACCGGTGGCAAACGTGTAAATAGAGTGTGGATCTGCTCCCATG
Organism: Pteropus medius; assembly: GCF_902729225.1. Taxonomy (NCBI): domain Eukaryota; kingdom Metazoa; phylum Chordata; class Mammalia; order Chiroptera; family Pteropodidae; genus Pteropus; species Pteropus medius. Next base: position 21,346,150 of record NW_024351073.1, on the reverse strand, counting down.
ACACTTGAACTATCATCTGCACGCCTTACTTTGCAGACCCCTGACGGAGTTTAATAAAGAGTATCTCCAAGATTCCTTTCCCCTGCTCAACACAATGATTTAAAAAATGCATCTGACAAAGAAAGGCAGAAGACAAATAAAATTTAGAAGCATGATTTTCGAGGACTGCAGGGGAGACCAGTCTCTCCTTGTTCAATATAAATATAAAACTTGATTTTAAAAAAGAATTAATGTCGATATCTCATTTGAATAGTTATTCATTCTAAATTATTAATTAATGCATCATTCTTTAAATTATACAGAAGAATTCCAACAGTGGGTAGTTATATCATATTGTTATGACCCATTAAAGAGAGGATCGGTATTATGAATGGCTTCAATTTATTTTACATTTAATTTCATATTAATACAAGGAAGCAATTTAAACTCGAGAATCCAAGCAGCTTCTTTAGAAATGGCCACTAAGGATTTGTACACGTGTCTAGTTAAATATATGAAGAAATCTAAGGGGAAAGATTCCCTAAGCACATCAAAAATCTTACAGATTTAATCAAGTAACGCCAACTTCACCAACTAGAAAAGTGGCTTCTGCAGACTACTTGGAAGCTGGGGTAGCCATCCTCTGACTCGAGGCTCCTGAGCCCTGGCACCGATCCCACTCAGAGCCAGGGAATCCTCCGCCGAGTGTGGAGGGGCTGCCCTCAGCCCAGCAGCGTGCTTGGTGTCCCCCCCCAGCCAGAGGCCAGCAGCAGCCTTCGCCTCCAGGGTGACAACCAGATGTTCCCACGTGGTGAAACAGACCCCAGTCGACAAACACTGGCTTGGAAATTGAAATTCAATTCCCCAGACTCAAATATAAAGGAAACAAAGTTAACATCTATCTTAACTTTCCAGAGAATTCTCTATCGGTATGGACCAGATAGTCAGAGATTTAACAGCTTAGAAAACAGAGAGACAGGTGGCAAAGTGGAACACGGGTTTCAATTTTTCTGCTTACTCCAGCAGTTGTAAGTGGGAAACGGGCTGGGAATGTCTTTCCCTCAGTAGCGAAACAATATAAAAATGGATTTTGAGCTATTTCCCAGAAGACCGTTAGAAAGACGGCGAGGTTAAATGAGCTGCGGTCCCTTTGTGTGCTTAGCGGCGGCGACCTCGGGCCACCTCGAGTGCGATCCCAGGTGAGCAGACGTGAGTTAGTCTGGAGGCAGCCACATTTTCATGTTTTTTTTCAGAAAGCTTTGTTCTTGCAAAATAATCACTGTGATCAAAGCAAGAAGAAAAAGTGATGCTTGAAGAGCTGAATCTGTTACGGTGACAAGAAGTGGGAGAGATGCATAATGGTAAACTGCCGCATCTTCCATCACGATGCCAGAAAATGACTGGTTTTCAAGACACGAGATGGCTAGATTTTAGCACGTGGTGAGCTGCGAGGAAATTTATCACAGCCTCTGAATGGAAAGCTGTCTCATAAATATACATATCCCATTAATATTTGATTTTCTAGCCACTGATGAAAACCAGATTCTATTTCTTTAAATTAAAAGCAACCCTTGATCTTTCACTTTAATAGGTTAAAGTATGTCTATTTGAAAAACATAACACATATTCCAAATACAGTTATTTTATCTCATGAGATATTTATACGTGAATATTTTTGTGGTGAACCTGAGGTTTACCCCAGATGGATACCGTTCACGCGGGGGAGCAGACTGTGTCCCATCCCAACCCTTGCTCAGATCGTCACTGCTTCAGAAGCTCCACGGGTGACGTCCCGACTTCCCGCGGGAGAAGGAACGAGACATCTGCTGACTCAGGTCCAGACTGCCCTCAGCATCAGGCTGGCAGTGAGCTGTCGCATTCCGAAGCCGCCCCACAAAAGCCCGTGTTTCTTATCGGTGGATTTCAGCCAGCATGGTTCCACATCCCGAGCCACAAGACATGACCACCTCTGGAGGGACGAGATACTCTGACTCCCATGCGTCCTTGCCAGCGGCTCATCTCCCATGCTCCCCTCACCCCTGTGGCAAGAATGAGAGGTGGAACCCCCTCTTCTGCTCTCTGGGATCAACAAGCCACCACACGGGGACCACCCTGACCCGAGGAAGGAGAGGGGAGGGAGGGGAGTTCGCATGCTCCTGCTGTGGCCGGGAACTGTGCTGGCTGCTCTACGCGATGCAGCACACTGATAGGGTGTGGGCGTCTCTAGAATTTTATGAAAGTCACTAACTCAATTTAAAAAAAAAAAAACCTTTCTCATTACTGATTTTAAAACGGTATCAGGCAGGAAAGGATTTTGGGGGAGAGGAAAGGTGTGGAGGAGTACTGAGCAGACAGGTGAATGGACGAGGATGCGTCAGGACTTTCCTGTATTGTTCTAGAATCATCCTTCAGGGTGACAGTACGCACACCTGTGTTTCAGGAGGCCTCTTTCAGCAAGCAGTTCTCAGGGCACTAGCCTCTGGGTTGTGAATGTAAGGATAAAAATATGAAGTTTACCCACACTCCGCTAAAAGCAAGTTAAAAAAGATAAAGAGTGAGCATGATAATAAATATCATGGGATGAAAACTTCCAGAAATTTCTTTTGAGTCTACCACCTGACAGGTAACCTAATCTAACGATCTGCTCGATCTGCTCCTGAGGAGACAAAGAGAAATAAAATGCTCCTCGCAGCTCACGCAGCGAATTGCAACGGGAGGCAATAGGTGCTCGTCATTTCATAGCATCACAGGGTCCTCAGCCCAGACGGACTCAGCATGGGGCGCTCAAGTGGGACTCAGGAGCGAAAATCTCTTTCTAGATTGAGACGAGGATAGGGTAAAAGAGTTTCCGAGAGAGATGAAAGCGAGAGCCAACGCTCAAAGTCGGGATCTAGCCTGCAGCGTGGGAAGCTGTAAGCGGCCTGACGTTACAGACTCGGTGGAGGCGTCCGAGGCTGACGTGGGTAATGGATGGGAGAGACAAAGATAATGCAAGCGCCACCGGGGAGCGAAACCTGCTGTCACGAAGAGAGGGACAAGAGAAAATAAAGCTCATCTGGTGTCGAGTATGGGCTGCCGCGCGTTCTCAGTTCTGATTTTCTCCGTTCCTGCAAATCGTCTGTCCTCCCTGATCTCCGTTCCCTCATTTCCCCATGTTTCAACAATTTTCTTTATTTGGAGGGAGAGAGGAGAAAATTATTAGCCTGAGATGTCCAAATCAAACCAGATGCTCCCCGATAGAAAAAATAAAAATAAATAAAAACAAAACAAAACAAAACAAAAAGTTTTTAAAACATAACTGAAGGTCTGTCACCGCAGATCTAGAATCACCATCCAGCTGGGCAGCATGAGCCACACTGAGCTTCTGAATGCTGGCTAGTCCGCACGGGAATACGCTCCAAGAACAGATACCCACCCGAGCTCAAAGACTTAACATTTAAAAAAATAGGATGCGACATCTCGATTTCTTACAACATAATGAGTACATGCTAAAATGATAGTTTTTGGGAGTTAAGTAAAATCTATTATTAAAAATACTTTTGCCCGTTTCTTTGTACCTGCTTCAATGTGACCACCGCCAGATTATCTTAAATTACCTACCAGGCTGCAGTTCTGTTTCCATGGGAGGGGACTCTTACGCCCGCACAGCCCTTCCTTATCTGTGTGTCTATTCTTTTTGTCGCCTTTGGAAATAGTCATTTAAATTAAAATAAAATAGTCACAGAAATCAACAAGACAGCTTACTGGAGGCCGAGAAGGGAAGCGGTGAGTGGGGAGGCACTGCCGGCTCAATCTCTCCCCGCCACACGGGGTAAGAGCCGGCTACCGAGCAGGACACGCAGCCCCAGCCTGCGGGGGGAGCATCGCACGGCGGTGACAGTCTGTTCAGGGCTGCGTGGACGTCCGTGATCCGGGCTGTGTGGTCGGAGGCCACGGTTCAGAAAGGTCCTGTCTCCCTGCCTGGCCCTCTGTCACAGATTATACTCTGACCGGTGGTGATGCTGAGGGGGTCGCATACTCCGACTACGGTTCAATGGCATCCGTCACCTAACCCAGATCGGGCTGCAGGCACTCATGACAACGGGAAATGACAACGGGAGACACACGGTTTCCCCTACCCCACGACGATGCCACACACGCGCCAATGGCAAATGCACCTCCCGATTTTTTGCATCTATTGATTTTGGAATAACATTGAGAAAAGTTGGAAGAAACGTTCGATGGACTCTAAAAAACCCTTCACCTGGACTCCTAAATTTCCCGCATTAACATCTTATCACATTAGCCTTATTATTCTGTATGAACGTGTGTGTATTAGATGTATATACACATATATATGTATACACATATGGTAATTTTTAAATCATTTCGGAATAAGCTGGAGAAATGATACCATTTAGCCCTACTTAGTAGGTTTTTTCTTAGAACAAGGACATTCCCCTACACAATCACAGTAGAGTTATCAATCAGAAAATTAATATTAATACATTTCTACTATTTTATCTACAGACCTTAAAATTTTGCCAGTTGTCACAATAGTGTCATTTACAGCACATTCTTTTTCTATTCCAAGATGCGGTTTGGATCTAGTGTTTCCTTTGATTGGCAGGCCTATTTTTTCTTCTTTATGATGGGATAGATCTTCATTCTTCTTATGCGTTTCATGACTTGGTGATTTTTGAAAAGTAGTGGCAAGTTTTTTGTAGAATGGCTCTCAGTTTTGGTTCGTGCGAGGGTTCCTCATGATAAAATTGGTTATGCTTGGCTAGAATATCGCAGAAATTTTTCTGTGTTCTCAGTGCATCGAATCAGGATGCCTACTTATACTAACTGTGTCTCATCACCGCTGAAGTCACCCTTGACTGGTTGGCTACGGGGGGCCCGGCCTGGTTTCTTCACTATCAAATCGCAAGTGTTCCTGTTATAATTAATAAGTATTTTGGAGGTGAATACTTGAGACTATGTAAATATCTTGGTCATCATTAAACTCCCACCCATAAATATTAGCATTCATTGATCATTTTTGCCTTAATAAATTTTTAGTGCGAGGGTTGCCAAATGATAGTTTTCTAATTAAATCATTCCTTCATCGGGATTGTATAGTGAAGAGCATTCCCTCCTGCCTCATTTTCTTATTCATTCATTTTTTTTAAATTAAATTTATTGGGGTGACATTGGTTAATAAAATTATATAGGTTTCAAGTGTATAATTCTCTAACACATAATCTGTATATTGCATTGTGCGTTCACCACCCAAAGTCAAATCTCCTTCCGTCACCATGTATTTGACCCCTTTACCCTTATCTACCTCCCCCTCCCCCTTTCCCTCTGGTCACCACTATGCTGTTATCTGTGTCTACGACTTTTTGTTTGTTTGTCTTGTTCATTTGTTGCTTTCAGTTTCGCATCCCACATGAGTGAAATCGTATGGTTTCTCCACCCTTTACATCTGACTTAGGTCACTTAGCATGATAATCTCAAGATCCATCAAAGTTGTCGCAAATGGCAGTATTTCATCTCTTCCTATGGCTGAGTAATATTCCATTGTATATATGAACCACATAATTCATTTATTTTTATGTTAGTATATATTCATGGGTTCAGATTATTCGATGTGTTATAATCTGATACTATCAGCATTTATTTTGATAATCGAATTACCCCAGGTTTCTTCAGTAAGCTCACTTCAGGCTGGCTCTTAGGTGTTTCTGACAGGCCCTCATCATTCTTTGAATACTTCTTTAATTTCTGAAACCACAAAGTCTTCTAGGATTATCACAACTTTTGCTCCCCAGGTCCTGGGATCAGCTACTACTCCAGGGAAACTTGGTTCCTTTAGTGGAGAATTGAATTTAAAAACCAAGTACAGTGTATTATGTATACCCATTGTGACCTTCTAGACCCTCTAAAGCAAAGCAAGCCAAGAAACTAGGAAATCAATGAATACGTTTGCAGCACACACATATCTCCACATCCTAGTCTTTACCACACACGATATGCCAGATAATATGGAAAACCATGACGGTGAAAATGAGCACACCGTACAGTTTTAAACTATGGAAAGGTCTATATATTTTTTATAAAAGATAATTAAAATCCAGAGTTTTAAAATAGTATTTTGGCTCAATGGCCGATCGTTCTGATTTCTCATTAATACATTATAATTTACCAACCAATCAACTCATTAGAAGACATTGGGCACAAACTAAATTGCAGTGGAAAGACAATTCGTTGCCCAGTGTGATGAAACGATTAGGACGATAACTTATTCATAGTCATCACTTGTAAAACATAAGCGAACATTTGTTGAGAAGCACAACGCCTTACCTCTCGTGCGTGCCTTACGTCATTTAATTCTAGCAATGACAGGACAGGGGAGGTAGTGTTTTGTGGCATTTCACAGAGAAGACTCAAATGAGACTCATGGAACTAAGCCACCAGGTCAACTGGCTTCAAATCCCTTGCGTTTGAACAATATTAGCTTTGCTTGTGGGATTGGCTTGTTTAAAGGCCCCGATGAATAAAAGACAGATCTAATATTAAGCCCTAACTCTAATGTTGCCCGAATATTCAGAAAAACCAGCAACACAACGAGAAGAAAATAATATAAACGTCTCTTCAATCACTTCTTAGAACTCTAGTTCTAAGAGGGTGACATTAAAACTGGTTGAAGAACTTTTTGAAAACCACGCACAGCCCCAGGATTCTGGCTTGCTCCACGGGGTGTTCCAGAACCTCGGTGATGGAGACATTCGAGCCATAAGCCTCTCCTTCTCCAAGGAGACCCTTCTAAAGACTAGAGGGGAAGGTGAGTCTTTGCGATTCAAAACTGCCACTAAAATAAATACTCCATTCAGACATAAGGATCTCAGGCTCCTTCTCCAAAAGATAAACACAGACGTAGGTAAATTGCATTTTTATGTATCATTACTTATTCTTTGCTATATGGGGTTCTAACATATATTCATGTTTATTGAATTATAAATGATAAAGAGGAAACAGGATATTTTCCTAAGGGGGTTGATTTTCATAAGAATGTGAGGGCCAAATGCATCAAACTAAATCATCAACGATTATTCTAACTGGGGCAGAAAAGAAGGCTCCCAGACACCGAGGAAATGTCCTTTGAATTATCTATCATTTGAAGAAGAGAAAAATCAGATGATGCCCATGAAAGGAGCTGGGGCTTCACAGTGGGAGTTAAGGGCCAACTGAGAATTAAAGCAGGTGATGATTCACATCAAATAGAGCAGCCAGGACTCCTGTGGCCCGACCCCCGAGGAAGCGAATCCCCGCTTGGCCATGATTAAAACCTTTACGAACATCTGTCTTCATCCCCTCAAACGGCGAGCTAATTGGGATGGGAAATGAAAGTTCGAGAAAAATAAATTGCACCTACCTGGATCAGAGACAAATCCTCAAGCTGTAACCTGAAGAGGTAGTTTCTACAAAATACAAAAAAGAGAGCAATTTTATTTTCAATAGATGCAAAAGATTAGAGTGCAGAAAAACCATGAGAACAAAGGAAAAAAACACTTAATGATTTTTGGCTTCCAAAGAATCCTCCTGCTAAGAATGTGTATAACACAGCTTTCCTTGTACCTCAGAGGTCAAAGGGTCATTCAATATGGAAACGGACACACATTGGAGATCGGTGACAAAGTTAAGGAACGAAGTGTGTGTGTGTGTGTGTGTGTGTGTGTGCGCGCGCGCGCACGTGCACGTGTGTGCATGACTCAGGTAAAACTACACTATTAATTGATTCTCTTGATCTATGTGAAATGGACCAAAAAAAAAATATGGGCATTTGATTCTGAAACTAAATTTAAGTAAGATACACAACCATTCTTCATAGGTCTTCATCCTCACAGATCACCTGCATTCAACGTGATTATAATGAAAACATGTCCAGGTTTTGAATTCAGCAGTGGTCTAGGCATTAATCTACTCTCTCTTGTTTCACAGGTCCAGTGTGAAATCAGTTTAGAAGCAGGCACTGGTGGGTCTGCCTTGCACGGTTAGAAAGTGTCAGCTCTGGCTGCCCAAGTGGGAAACAGGAAATCGGGAAAGAGGAAACCATCAGTTTTCAATGAAGAAGGAGAAGAACAGTGAAATATGCAACGAAGATCAGCAGAGCATGGGGGGGAAAATGCTTAAGTATCAGTCATATTAGGCTTTGGGCCACATGCTGTGGCTTTTAGAAACAGTGAATTGGCCTCCCTTGAGTGAGTCGCTTTGGCCTCTAACTTAAATCGTAAACAAACCCCTCCTTTAACTTCGTGCAGACGGCAAGCTGGTGCAGGAGCAGCACCCCAGAGATGAATGGGAGACAAAGTCAGCCCGGTGTAGCCAGCAAAGGCAGGAGAAATTGGCATATGCTAACAGAAAGCAGACCCGGCAGAGCACAGGATGGTGGGGAGGGGTCTCCGCGAACCTCAGTCCAAGGTTATATCTATGCACTAAAAGAATAACAGAATTTTCCCAACACCAATAAGAAACAAAAGTAGATTACTTTCACTGTCTGGGGAGGTATTTAGATGTCAGAAGTAGACGCACTGTCCAGTAGAAGTAACGAGTGACAGCCATGTCAGGCCGAGGGCATGGCCTAGCGAGGACCACAAGGTATGCCTGTGGAGTGGATGAAGATGTGGAGAGGGCAGCAATCGGAAGCTGACATCCCACGGCACACCTGCACGCACTGCTGGGGGAAGAGAGGGGACTGAGTTCCCTTTCAGAGTGGTCTCACGGGTCCTGGTGTCACCCCCGGGAGCTCGGGAACGTCACGATTTGTCCCCCGCCACAGGGGCACCGCCATCATCCTGCCACCACTTAACCTCTGCCATAACGCCAGCTCTCCCAGAAGCACTGGTGGCACGTGCCGCCTCCACCGCAAAGCCATCTGGGGAAAGTGTGCCCTCGCGTTATTACAGTTGAAGAATAGTCCTCCAGGGAGGATCAGACTCAGGATGTCTTTGAGGAGGGAATATGGTGGCAGAGTCTATTTTCCTTTAGTCGGCTGCCATGCAGAGGCAAGCTTTCCCATAGAAAGACCACCCTGCAGGGGAGGAAATGCGGCCTCGGTGCCCGGAGGCTAGCTTGCATGTGAAGAGTCACCACGCACTCCCCTGACAGACATCAGACATCTATACGTGTGGCACAGGAGGCAATTACTGGCCACGAGGCAGTCACCGTCTCTATGACCACCACGGCTTCGACCTTGCCCTTCAGGCTGGTTTCCTAAGTGGCTTCCTGGCTGAAAAAGCTACCAGTGGTCTCTGCCCCTCGACTGTGATAGACAGTGTTGCCTAGTGGTTCAGGATATTTGTGCAAACACCAGAGCTCTGCCACCATACGACCTCGGGGAGGAAGCTTCATTCAGTAGCGCACACCACACTCTTCACATCTGTACAATGACGCTAACAGTCACATCCGCCCCTTGGAGTTGCTGTGAGCTTTAAATCCAAAAAAACCCTTAGAAGGGTGTCTGACCCATTGTAAAGACTCAATTACTGGCAGCCACTTTCTGACAGTTTATGAAAAAACATCAAAATTTCCAAACACAATGAAATTCTCAGCACGTTCTCTGGTACCGGATTTTCAGAAAAGAAGAAAACATCGTCTGTCTTGTTTGGTTCTGGGAGCCAGTCTTCACATGCTTTCCTACTCACTGTGGCTCTTAAAAAATACTTTTTTTTCTGTAAATATTCCCAATAAAAGAAACTATTCACACTTTTAATCAATGAATTACCTAAGGGCTTTGGGGATATTGCAAGACCACCTCCCGCTCCCCCAACACATGCACATACGCACGTGCATGTCCACACTGCAGTTTGGGGACTTTCTAGAAAGGCAGCTCATATACACAAAGGAAGAGCTGGAAACGCCCTCACATCATTGAGGAAAGAAAATGGTAGTGTCCCCAAGGTCCTGTAGAGCTCCAGAAGGACAACTGGAAAGAGAAGTTCAAAGTCCTCTCTCTCCTTGGGGAGAGGGTTGGAGAAGGCTTGGTGGTCATTCTCTGAAACTCTGGGTCCAGCTTTCAGGTGTGTTCCATGGGAGAAGCGCTACGGTCTGAATGTTTACGTCTTTCCAGAATTCTTGTTAAAATCCTCCTAACCCCCAAAGGTGATGGCGTTAGGAGGCGGGGCCTTTGGAACATGTGAGGGCCGTGACGGTGGCGCCCTCATGCATGAGATTGTCGCCCTCATAAAAGACACTCCACAGAGATCCCTGGCCCCTTCTACCATGTGAGGACACAAAGCTAGAAGCTGGCCATCTGCAAGCCAGAAGAGGGCTCTCGCCAGAAGCCAGTCACACTGCCACCTTGATCTTGGACTTCTAGCCTCCGGAACCATGAGAAATAAATTTCTGTTATTTATAAGCTACACAGTCTTCAGTATTTTGTTAAAGCAGCCTGAATCGCCTAAGACAGGCAGGCACTGATTATAAGGGCAAACATGCCTCATCTCAGTCTATATCTCCCAAGCAAGTCTAACTCTGCTGACCATTCTTTTTCTGCCTCTTAGGTCCCAATAGTCTGTAAAGGTACCCTTCCTCGCCCCGGCCATTGCCAGGAGATTTTATCCATTTCTCCTCTTTCTCCAAACACCTGACAACTACGGTGCCCTAAAAACCACCTCGTCAGTAATCAATCAGCATGGTAGAGGCGGTGGAGAGCAGAATGGAAGAGGCAGGGAGGAGGATGCTTACCAGGAAAACTAGGACAGTAAGTATGAGATACCATCACCAGCAGCCTAATGAAGAAAAGCACAAAAGAGCTGAACTTTTCCTTCGGTATTTTCTGGGTTACAAGATGCAAGTGGGTGATTTTTAACCCATCTTCAATGTTTCGACCTAAAAAATATCGTAGAATTCAAGAATTCCAGAGCTTGACTGTCATGAGAGAGCATATACCCTTCCGCATGTAGATGAGTAAACTGCTTCTAATCAAGAGGTGCAGTGTGATGTACCCAAGACTATTAGGATTAAGAGAAAGAGCTAGGATTAAGATCTCCCACCTTGGTGTCCCTTATCCCATTTGCCACATGGCCTCACCAATCAGTCATCCAATGTCCCCTGCCTAATTTCCCTGGCATCGAACGCACACACACACACACACACACACACGCACAATAATAGTTCTCACAGTGCAATTATTTCATGTCTTCATTGTCCAGTCATAGGTACATTTACAAATCATTTTGAGACGATTCGAGTCAGCATGGTTAATGATAAGCTTTTGTTTCTAGGGAAATGATTCTCATCTCTGGGACTGTGAGCTGACTGTGACATATGTCTCCCCATTAAGAGAACATGTTAATTCTACTGGTCTGGCTGATTAAATGATACCTCCTTTCTCTCTCTCTGTTTCTCGTAAATCCTTTCTGGAATTGCCTTCCGATACTCATTTTAAGTGCCCAAGTTCCTTTATGAAACTAGACAACTAAATGATACAATCTGTTACTACGTTTAAATAACACGAATCCCTATAAGACATATGAAATGACCAACAGAGGTGAATGAACATACGGCTGTCTGATGAAAGACTTGTTATCATGACATATTTCAATAAATTCCTAAAAAATACTTTTCAAGTGTCTTTATTTTTTGTAAATCAATAAACTAATGAAAATTCGGCAGATAAAAAAGATAATTCTTCATTAGTAAAATGTGTTCAATAAGTACTCACATTTAATACTTGTCAATCATAAAGTCAGTTGACTATGCTAATTTAAAAATTTTGAAATCGGAATGATCAGATCTATAAGCCTGCAGAGCCTCAACATCTATAGAAGGTCTATTTTTATGTCAGTCGATTAATTACATATTTTTTTATTTGTTTGATTTTGGAGACAAGGAGTCGGTAGATGCTTTCAAATATTTAATACATGACTGTGGTCCATGTAAATGCCAAGGAGACAATTTAATGCCTTGCTGGACCTTTCCATATTAGAAACGTAATATTACACATTTCAGTATTCACTTCATCTATCATGATTTTCAACGATTTAAAAAATATTTTAAAAGATGAAATATAAATGAAACGTGTGGAATTCTCTAATCTCCCCCCGGACCCTTAGAATCTGACAAAACACAGCATGAGCCCTACTATTCTCAGGTCTCTTGCCTCAAACCGTTTGGCTCCAGAGATCACTCCCAGCGCATTTTTGCTGTTGGAAAAATTCCAATCCAGCCAGCAAGATGAGGGGCCTGCAATGGCCTCAGACAGCTTGATGCATTGCAGCTCAGGTCAATGACCTACGAAGTTAAAGGTTACAAAACGAAAGAAAATCTTCTAAAGGGAATAAAAAATTGATATTCCCAGATGTTGGGCCACTCACACGGTCAAGTAAGATCTATGGTCCCCCGCAAGTGGTTGTCCTCTAGGGCGCTACAGAAGGGGCAACCTCTTTATCTTAAGATTGTGAGCGCCCAGAAGAGGGAACACAACACAGGCGAGGTTCAAGAGAAAGGCTGCCAATGTTCCAGCACGAAGGAGGAACGAACGCTCCTGGCTCCCAGCCAGCGGGGGATGCTAACCAAATGTTTCATACGGGGCCAGTTTCTCTAGCAGGGTAATGCTGTGAGCCGCCCAACACATTTAAGTAGTCTCATTAATCTTCATAACGCCCCAGATGTAAACAGTAGCAGAAGCAACACTGTGCGAGCCGAAGGGGTTAGATGCTCGGCGCGGATTCGCTGTACGGCTTCGGGGAGCGGCTCCCTAGTCCCATGCCCCTCCCCCTCCCGTTATGGGGGTACAAAGACAGTTTCCTCGTGCCAGACAGGTTCCCTTTAATGGCCATCATAAACAGAAGCATTAACTGTTTCCTCTTGGTATGGACCCACGTTTTTTCTTTTTCAATGTCTTGGAATAAAATTTGACATTGCACATTTAAATGTAATAACTATATTACTTTTAGGAATGCTAATATACAAGTAATATACAGATCCGATAGACAATAATTCAAATCACAAAGCCATTCAATCTGGCGGACATAAGCTGACGGTTCTGAAGACCATCCATCCTCTCCCCATCAGACATTTCAGCGCATGGTCTCCCTCTTCACTGGAGTTTATTTCTTATTGACTATAGGACTGAATAACTCATCCTTGTGTCCCGTCACAGCCCTCAGTGGCCTATTAGCAACAAATCGCTAAGCACAACAATATATTCTCTGAGGGAACAGTGTGGGCCTTAATAGACAAAGTTCGTTTGCGTCTTCACGTAAAGTAATAAAATTCAGCCGGCATTAAAGAAAAGGTTGAACGATCACGAGCATATTAACTAAATGACTCATTTTATCTAGAGACACTATAAAACTTAACTCTGACCTCCATTAATTATGAAAGACACAGGTGCTTTAAAATGACATTCTCTTAGAATATCTCAATTGGTCTCTGATGAATATAGCTATAAAATCAAAGAAAAAATGCCTAGTTCTTATCGAGCAGGTAGGTTAGAGGCTTTCTTAGAAATGAGGAACAGAAGACTAAATAATTGGCACAGACAGACATGTATTTTGAACAAAGAGAAAGAGGAGACAGAAAAGCAGGTAAATCTATAAAAAAAATGTTTTAAACAACGGTGACAAAAACTTACGTTAAAGTTCAGACTATGGTTGATCATGAAACAATTTGAGGACAAAACACACACTGTATAGAAACTGTCGCCATGTGGGTAAATCTGAGAGCTGACATCAACTGAAAAGCTAACCTTGCCTGTCCCTATGCCAGCTTTATCCTCTCCACGAATTCTCTTTATTTCCAGATTCCATTCTTCTGTCAATATCCAACTGGCACAGAGCTTGACATGGTGACATCCTATATGACATCCTTTTCAATGGCACTGATAGATTTGAAGACTGAAATGTAAGCCTGTGACTTTGCAGCTAAAGAAAAGTAGGAATTATATTCTTTAAAGCACAAAATGTTTTTATAAAAATTAATTATTTAACAGTAAATATTTAATATATCAATAGCTTTAAAGAACACGAAGATTTAATTTCATCGAACAACTAACTTACGTAGTTCACCAACTTATTTATAATTGCTCTTTGTAAGACTCTTGCTGCTCTGGTTGACTGAAATTAGTCTAGAAAGCTCTGTTTTTCTGTGGTTATTGCCATCCCGAAAATAGCTCTTTCACCTACTTTTACCACAAGTTTGAGGGAGTTTAATTATATTTCAAAATTATCAAACTATTCCAAATATAGAGCACTATATTTAAATAGTTGAATCACATTTAGATCACTGCTTCCGAAGGCCGAATCTTTTTCCTGTGCTAATATATTTTTAAATACTGTAACAAATGTATAATTTGGTCATTTTATGAGCTTCCATCGCATTCAGAATTTTTCCTGCCCTCCTCAAAAACTATATAAATATATGCACTTCGGGCTATCGAAGATATTTTACAATTTTGATTTTGTTATTGTTGTTACCACATGTGTTCAGTACTTACTCTCCCAGAATTGCACTGGCTTATTTCCTTTTTTATTTCATCCCCAAAAAGCCTATTTCAAATCTCTTATAAATCCTGGTTATTAGAAATAGGTTTCAAAGAACACATCAAAACCAACATCAGTTTTAACAGCACTGTGGTATGTTTAAACATCAAGATTAAAAGTCACAGAAGTAGATGGATAGCCTCTTGGTATTTGGCAAATGGAATGAAATAAAGACAGATTTTTAGCGGCATACTACAATTAAGACCAATGTTCTTAGCAAATTTGAGATATAAAATCAGAAAAGCCTTTTCCCATAGCATATTTAGGGGCAAGTTGTTAACCAATGTTGTTAATTACAATGATAATTTAAAATTTTACTGTGCTTTAAATGTTTCTCACAAATCTCTAAGTGCCTTGAGGATTACAGATGATGACTTATTGCTCTAAATTGAACTCATGACTTTTGCCTTTGTGGGTCCATTGGGTATTCGATTTGTTCCTTTCCGTTTTTCAGTTAATAGAGATCATTTTTCACTTGAAAAACACCAACTGAATTATCCTATGATTCCTCTAACTTGTGCTTTCCTAGGAATATTCACTGTTCGAATTATCTCCATATACAATTATTTTCTGGGTTGTCCTGAGAATTAGCAAACTCGGAGAATTTTTGATGTATCTTCAAATTATCAAGAATTAAAGCTCAGCCCCAGCTAACGTAAACACAAGCCACATTCCCAAATCTTGCTCCCAAATCTCACATTTGGCCCTCGCCCTCAACCACCCAATTCTGTTCGTCATCAATCACTGTCAAATCCAGCTGTAAAATAGGTCTCAAATATAACTTCTCTCCATTTCCACCCTCATTGACTAAGTTTAAGTTCTCTGCTGCCACCTGATCCACAGCCCCCAACCGCTGTTTTTATTTCCAGATTCTCCAAACCCTAGAACATTCTGCACACAATATAGTGAAAGTATCTTCCGAATGCACATCTGAGCATGTAAACGAGTAGCCTTAAACATCTCCTGAGCAACTAATGACTTCGGGAGAGGTTCTCAAATTTGCCAGGCAGGCAGATCAACGGGAGCTTGATTAAAACAAACATTCCAGAACTCCTTCCAGAAATTCTAATTCAGATGATCTGACGAGAGGCCTGTGCCTCTGCTTTCTTGGAAGGCCTCTCAGGTAACTCCCATGGCTGCCTGAACTGGAATCAGGAGTCTAGAGGATTAAGTCCAAATTGGTCCATAACCTGACCCCACCTAAAGCTCAGACCTCACCTGCAATAACTTCCCTCTCAGCCACCACAGAACCAGTCAAGCCCCATCGGGATCTCAGACTCACCCCTGTGGTGTGGTCCTTTTGCGGCAGGAAGACACTTTCACACCTGCCAGGCTCATCTCCAATGAGTTGGGACCACTTTCTCAGTGTACCCTTCTCACCCGCAAGGGCCTCCATGATCCTTGACTCTTGGTGCTTCCGAGGCCTTTTACTTAGGCCCACTTGGGAAAACTAAATTGCTTGTGTACCCCCACACCCACCAGGCCAGGAGACAGCAAAATTTTTCTTTAAGGGCCGAATAGCAAAAGCTTGACCTTTGTTGTCTCATTTGCAAGTACTCATCTCTGTATGTAAACCTCTTAAAGCAGCCCTGGGTAATATGCAAACGAATGGGTGTGGCTGCGTCCCAATAAAACTTTATTTACAAAAACAGGAGGCCAACTCCTGCCTTAGCTTGCCAACCTTTGCACTAAAGTATTCATCTTTGTTTCCCCAATGCCTAAGATACTTCCTGACATAAATGATATAAATGATGAATGAAGAGTTGTGAAAAATCAACTAATAAATTCTGACAAACCGGATGTGGGACCGACAAGGACAAAAGCTCTCAAAAGTCAAATATTGTATCACACACACACACTCAAAGAAAAGAGGCTGATTCATTTTTATCTAACTCTTTTGCTGGCTCATTCAAGGAATCTGAGAAATGGGAAGACTACATATCTATATGTCTATATCTGTATCATCTATATATATAAAACAAAATAAATAATTATGCTGCTAGGCTCATCTGCTCTTCAGCAGGGAAGAAAGTGCAGAGATCATTTTGTTTTTTACAACAGCAAAAGGAAACAATGGTTACAAGTGCTTCTCATAAGAGTGTCTGTAGACCACTCATTTGTTAAAAGCCCACACTCCAGGACCACCTCACAGCCCTCTGAATCATCTGGGCAGGGAGTAGGGGGCAGAAGAAGAAGAATTCGAATGAACTAATGTTTGGTAAATGTCGGACAAAATTTAACAAAGCCAGCAGCCAAAGAGCGAACTTTTGAACACAGATTATGTTAATTAATCAAATAGGCCTGTTGGAAGAAAAGGGAGAAACAGTGGAAGGAAGTGACAGATGAGCACAGAGACTTTCGAGAGAAAAAAACACACTTATATGCAGAAGGAAAGGATAGAGAAAACAGTTAAACCATAAAGTACAGGTTTAAAAAAATCCTAGGCCGGGAGGGGTAAAAATGAAGAGAACGAATGAAAAACATCACTCTTCATTACCAGCTGCTTATCCTAAGTTGTAATTAATGTAAATACAATATAAAGATCACATTACCTGGAGCTCCTTCGCAGGGTGGAGACCTACTGCCTTTCAGATTCACTCCTAATTGCTGATTTCATTCAACTCAGCAGGAATTACCTTTAATGTATAAACTTGACTAAAATATAGCTTTTGGAAAGTAGAGGTTGTGGATACTAGAAACAGAAATCTCATAAAATCTCCAGTTTTCTTTTAATTATATGCTGCTTCCAATGGATTAATTCCAAGGGAAAACTTAAGAATAAAAATAGGAATTATAACCGCAAAAAAGAGAGAATGACATTAGTCAATTTTTCTAAATGTCTATTATATGAATCTAAAATTTTTCTCCCTTTGTTTAGAACCAGTGGCAAAATCATTTTGAAAAAGGTAAGTCATTCCAATTAAACAGAAGCCTGCCCATTCACTCACTGTGCTCTTAGGGGCGTACAAGCTTGGAAGGCTTAAAGCAAATTCAGACCTCGCACAACAGAAGTCACTTATCTTTCCTGTTTATCTTGAGTTTTGTAGATTCAAACCACAAGCAAAACAAACAGTTCAAAATAATACACTAAAAATTTCTAAGACCGGTTTGTCGTGCATTGGAAACACTTGGGTTTTAGTTTTAGTTTTTGGTAATGCACATGATGATTACAAGTCTATACTATTTTTTGCACAGACATATATACTGAAATATCTTCCAATACATGGAAACAGTCCATTGACTATAATGGCAAGTTACATGCCAGGTGCTCAGAGGGAGGGGACTCACATCACGTCAGGTGTGAGGGGAGACTCAGGCATCCCTATTAACTCTTATCTTATTCTTTTTATAATGTTCCCATTCTGTGATGCAATTTTAATAGAATTAAAATTAAAAATTTCCAAGGACATCAGTCATTATATCTGTCATCAATTCAGATAGTCACCTGACCCAAATATTGGGTCTACAGGCTTCAATTCCACCGCCTTACTCACCAAGAGGTGGTTGAGCCTCCCGGACTCACAGGGGCTTGTGTGAGAGCTTACAGGTGAGTGTTCTTACTAAAATATCATAGGTTGCAAGACTATGCCCTTCAATTTATATGTTTATATGACACTGACTCATGTTAAGGAAGAGTAAGACAATCAGATATCAAATCATAAAACGAAGAAAACAGAAAGATCAAGAAACAAGCAAAAAAAGCTGCAATAAACTCTCATTCTCCTCAATGAAAAGCTCTTCTTCCTTACTGCTGTGTGGCTTTATGCTTGGTAAAAATATGGCTAGTTTATAAATGCCCTGCTTATTGTCAAATACGGCATGGTATGAGGACCAAGTTAGTTGCCACTTGGAATAACATTTAAATGCAGCACAGAATCACTCGTCATTCTTACAATGAACCTGAAACACTAATATCAACACATTCATTTGGAGAATCAAAATGTAATCTCCCTTTCTTGCATATGTTGTTATAATCCTATACACATGAAAATTATACTTAATCAACTTTACGATCTATTATGACTATCATTACTTTCATAATTATCTACACAATAACCTCTAACCACGACATATTCTTTTATTCTGGAATTTTTTTTCCCCACATATTATGAGAACTGCATTTTTTCCCCACATATTATGAGAACTGCATTTTTTTTTGACAAAGAATTATAAAAATCATTCATAAAATAGTATCCCAATAGTATAAACCAACAGAAATCAAATAACTCAGGGAAATAACTGAAAAGGTTAACCGTGCTTATTTTTGAAATTGCGTTTTTTTCCTTTATGCTTTACTGTATTTTCCTCATTTTCTAGAAAAAAAATGCCTGGATCTCATTACTGAAAACAGCAACATTATTACATTTTGGTAAAACAGGATGCGAATGTCAATGCTTTTAAAATATTATGGAAGACAACGTGATCCTTAGAAGTGATAAGTTTAGGAATCCTTTCAGAAATTATATAAATTCAGACACGAGGACCTTCTGGAACTACATAACCCAAATAGCCTGAAGATGGGTTTTGCTTTTGCAGCACAATGAACTTCTTTTTGCAAAAAAAAAAACAAAAAAAAAAAAACCACACAAAGAATCTTTAACTGAATTGAATTTTAGGAACATAAAGTATCGCTAATATAAAGTAAAACCATCCAATAAATGGCTTTACAATGCCTAGTGCTAACATGAAAAAAAAAAAAAAATGACTCTCATTGTATTTTTCCACCACTCATATATTTAAACCATTAGAGATTTCTGAAATATACACCTACTATCTAAACTTCTTTTGCGAGGTCAAGCCCTCCCAAACAGGAATCAGAGGGCTGGGTTATTTTTAAAGTTTTATAAGTGGCTCGCTCGTACTCCCTCTCAAACATTCTGAGCTTAATCCCACCAAGTTTCCCAGGTAAAATGGCTATTCTCTCTCAGTGGCATCTGCCAGAAATATATATGCACACGTATGCCAAACCCATAGACACCCGCAAAGCTTCCTACCGCGGCGTGCTTACCGGCTGCCTGCCACTGTGACAATCGCTTTTCATGGATTATTTCATCGAATCCTCATAACCGCTGAAAGTACTAGAAATAATTATATCAATTTTAAAGATAAGAAAATTAGACTCTGAAACGGGCTCAAGGTCATGCAGCTAAGCACGTCCGCTTTCCTCCTTTCTGTAGTTTATCGAGCATCTACGATGCGCAGCACTGTCCCGGGACAGAAAATACAACCCGTGCTCCTCGGGGTGCTTATCAAACTTAAATTTAACTGCACATCCTGGACTTTTCTGTGCTAAATCTGGAGCTCCTGTTTCTCCAGGTCACCACGCCATACCACACGCTGGGCTGACTCAGTGTCTAGTCCGCTCGCCCTGGCGTGGCCAGGCGGGGGCTGTGTGAGATGAGGTGAATTGAGACTTTCAGGAACACAGATGGAGACCTCCAGGGCCACTGGGATGGAGGCCTTCAGGAATGGGGTCACTCCCCACGTGCTGTCTCCAGCCAGGACAGGACCATGACGTGTCTCTTCTAAGTTCCATTTAGCTCAGTGGCTTCTCACATCCATTAGGAGAAAGTATCATTGACCAAACACCAACCACCGGCAGAGTGTGTACACCTGTGCTGCCTGTCCAACCTCCAGAAACAAGGGAGAGTCTTTTGAGTCAAATTCATGAGGAAACCTTTTCCAAAGTTCTTTTCAAAGCTGAAGGAGGGATGCTAGACACAGCTAGACCAGTTAGGCTCACAGTTCCCCGTTGGCTAATGGAAAGACCTCGTTCTCCTCCCTAAGGGTTAGCTTTGGGGTCGAGAGACTGCAACTCCCTTGTTCCCTTGTCAATAGGAGACTAGTTAAAACTCCCTGCAATACACAGCCAAGCTCCCAGGGATAAAAGCTGATGAAAGTCAGCGTCAGAAACCCCCCAAGTATTCCCAAAGTACACCGAGTGAGCCCATCTAGTGCACACAAATATCGAAAGAGATGCAGGCGACATGCTCAGTGCCAGGAACTAAACCTACTTCTATTCATTTAAAATTATGACCTCACAACTTAACGTCTTCAAGTGATGGGTGGATGCGCAAGGCCTCTGTAAGATCTGAGGGCAAAAGCAATGATCCTAGAAAATACTTGATGTGTGTCTGGGGTGCTCAGAACCTAAGCCAGACTTAGCTTCACTCAGGTCTATGTGCAAACTGTACAATCTCTCTTGCTAGGAAAGGTATATTTTATCATCTAGTAAGTTAGGGCAAAAAAAAAAGACATGAGCACTCCACTGCTCAAAGCTCTTTCCTTGGATGTCACAGAAGAGTCCAAATCTACAAATGGCCACTTTCTTCAAGTTTAATGTCATTTTTCCCAGGAGATGAAGAGAAAGTGTTTTTTATACATCATTCTCGAAACGCACAGGCAGGATAGGTGCTTTGACTGCAGGGCTCGTGCATGTTTTCTAAGGAAGTCATGGTAAGTATGGGGAAGACAACTCAAGATCTGTGCTGATTGTGCTCCAGAGGTCTCCTTGTCAAACCGGGATGTCAAATGGTGACCCGGATGCAGAGGCGTGTGCATCTTAAGAGGCGTAAGTAATAACAACTTCCTCAAATTCTCAGTCAACTGGTAAATGGCTTACCGAAGGTCACGGAGAAAGATAACATAGGCCAGAATGGACACTATAGTCTCTTGGTTTCTAAAATTGTGTGGGTGAGTCTAGTGAGAAGTTAAGAATATGGTTTCTGCAAGTGGCCTGGGTGTGAAACCGAGGTCCACTTTTCATTGGACATCATAGCTATGTCCCAGGCAACGTATTTATCCACTTCCTGCCTCAATTTCCTGCTCTCTAAAATAGGGAGGTTGATGATACCTACCTCTCAGGTTACATGGGAGGAAAAAGTGAATGAATTCACATCGGAACAGTTTCTGGAGCATGGGGAGGGACTGATAAATGCTCGCTGGAAAAAGCAGTAGTCATTCCGTTCTTGGCAGCATACTTTATGATACTCATACTGTATTTCATTCTTAGAAGAAATAGCACGTAGCATCCGTCCCCTCTGGCAGAGCAGCCCACGCGTAACTACCCGGATGTCAAGTGAAGCCCAAAAATATCCACAGTGGCAAAACGTAAGATCTCTCACCTTGCTCCTACAACAAGTTCTTTCTGTCCTGGGTCAAAGGTTAACTGCGAGAAATCCACAGCATCCTTCGCTCGGAACTCCCGCAACCAGGGGCCAATTTCTAAACAGGAAAAATAAATAAATAAAAAGATAGAAATGAATGATGTTTCCTCTGGGGACCACAGAGAGTGCACGTCAGGTAGCAAACATTACATTTCGGACAGGATTTGAAGGTCCCCCGATGTGATTGTTGAGGGGCCACTGGGGGTTTCCACCAGGATGTCACATAATCCACACTGAGAATGTGTAGGGCACAGAGGACAGCCACCCAATAAAGAGCGAGCAAGGCATCGACGCTGGGTGGTGATGTACAAGCCAGATGTGCGTTTTCCTTTCGGCTCTGGGCTGGCCAGAAAATAACACAGGATACGCATGATGCATCACAAAGACCTCTGAATGTGGACGAGACCATCTCCTGTGTGAGCTGACTGGGAAGAGCTGGGTTTCTATTTTGGCCCCACGATTACACTTATTAAACACACCCAATCCTTTCCAGCTGAGAAATCCACAGTTACTTCTAGGCTTCATTTGCACTTTTTTTTTTCTAAGGGAAATAAAAAAACAGCCACTCTTTAGAGACAAGTTTTTTACAAGCACTATTAAAACCTATGAAATGGCCTCTAGCCCAGTGTGAGGATTCATGTGTCATTTTGCAACTTTAATTAGCTCTTCTAACACTGAAAAAACATGCGATGAGTCGCCTGCCATTGTGCCACACGTTATCATTATCTCTGATAATTAACCTTGTTATCTGATTGTCTTTTTTTCTTGGATTTAACATTTTGAGCAATAATAAGGTGACTACACGGGCACATAACAACTGTCAAATCAACAAAGTTATTGGTTTGAGGAAAATATGTGTAGCACAGGACTAATCTCTTACAACAAAAGCAGATGCTAAAAAAGATCTAATATGGAAACATACTCGTGTCTCATACCATGTCCCGTAGAAACGCCTTCGTTGATATGAAAGACATGGATTATTTTCAAACAACAGCTTTGCATAACACATGTGGCGTGTCTCTACTTTCAATTATTGGGGGAAAAAATGACATATACTGAAAGTTCTAATCTGCTTAGAGGAAAACAATTGAATTACACAGAAATCAGTATTTGGTTTTTCAAGTTTTAATATGTATGGTATCTTGAGTCTTTTAATATTTTCTATAAATTTCTTCATTTCTTAGGCAAGGCAATTAACACAAAATACTTATTCATGGCAAATTATGTACAAGGCACTGGGGCTATACAAAAAGTTATTAATAAATGGTCCTTCCAGTAGTTTATAATTCAGTTAGAGAATTAGCACTAATATCTCTTCTTTGAACATGGTTTCTATAAACACACGTGTTTACAGGTGTGTATAGAGTTAAAGGAAATATTCATTCGTAGAAAGGAGAGGTGACTGGAGGCTTAGACAAGATGAAGAAAAGTTCTACGTTAACCTGCTTCCCATGCATTTATCTTTCTTTGCATTTAGAAGAATTAAAGGAGTGACTAACAGAAACCAGAATGAAGAGACGTATTTGAGGGTTTGGATCCTATAGAAAGCAATGAGAAAGTGGTCACACTACTTCCTAAAGCACCCTCGGGTGATAAAAGGAACCACGTAGAGGGGGAAAATGAATTAACGGTACAAGTTCTGTCAATTTTGCGCAATTTCCTTTATTTAACTTCTAATGAGCTTCCCCATTAAAACTGTATATTTTTATGGTGCACAATAAATCAAAGCTGGATAATCTGCGTATTTTCTTCTATTTTGATTTTGCTGTGTTTTCATCCAAAAGGTCTGCCTCTCTCAACTTTGTGTATCACATGGCCTTCTATCTTACTGGATATCCAGAAGACCTTGGTAGAAAATTCCTGCACCAACCAACATCTCTGAAAATATGCCTGCGTCAATATCTATCCTTTCGACTCTTCCTTTAAAATCAGAATCAGGGTGCCTCACCTTCCTTTCTAAGACTAGTCCCTCCGACTCGGCTTCGGTTCCATCCTTTCCCTCATCTTTAATCCCTTCCCTTAATTACCTCCTTTTCCCTCTAATATCCTCGATGTTATAAAGTCCCTTCCCTTCTGCCTATAATAATATGCATACTCCCTTCATTTAAAAAAAAAAAAGCCTTTAAAAATACAGTTCCGTTATACTCTTTCGTTATTACAGTTTCCAACACCCAAACAAAATACACAATAAACTCCCAAGAAGCACAGTATGCCGAAAAAGGGCTGCAGGTTCAGTTTTACCTATAAATTTTACAGGTAAAACTAACAACTTATTTCAGAGATCAGACCAAGAAGCAAATCTTCTCTTGTCTCTTCAGTTTTATCATGATCTCGATCACCTTAATACTAAGGCTAGAGAAGGACATTATAAAGTTAAAAAAACCCCACGGTCCACCTCATTTAAAAACAAGGCTGAAAATATTCCTAAAGAAATATCTGTATTAGCATATCCTTTTCTCTCTCTCTTTTATATGGGATAGGTTGAATCCAGAAACATAAGAATAGTTCAACGACATCGGAAAATCTGTAGGTAGAATTTGCCACCACAATAACAGAGCTCAGTAGTGGCAGAGAGAATTTATCGATGCTGCTTTCTAAGGAATCAGAAAATGAACAGCTATGGATGCATAAGAAGAGCTAGGAGAGCACTGAGTTAGGAGAGGGGAGAGGACCAGGACAGGTGGTGGTGACCGAGCTCACCAGAGGCCAAACGAAGGTCAAGGAGAATAACCACAAGGTCAACCAGGGTGAGCACAGACAACACGGTGAGATCCAGAGATGCAACTTTCAATAACACTGACTTTCTTAGTACATGCTAATTTCCCCCAAATAATGGGCACATCTCTTCCTCCTACCCCTCTCTTCTGATATCTCTGAAAGAACCCTATGATGAAATGGAACTTAAACATGGTAGCCAATATGACTGACCGCTGTTTGGAAGTTAAATAGTAACATAAAGCCTGTAAATTTGGGTTGAATACTTTGTAGATAATTTTTTTTAATATTCGATATTAATCATCCTAGCTAATCCATTCATTGCACAAACATGATTGTTGAAATATGGCCTCCGGCAATGACTTTCGATTGCAAAATGTGCTGCCATGATTCATATTTGCCTTCTCCTATTACTATATAAGCACCCACATGATTGTTTTGTAAATAGTCTATCAAAAGTGTACTGATTTAATTTTTTTATAAAACCCAGTGTTAGAGCTTCAAGACTAAGCTGACTTCTGGGCAAACACTGAGCAGTGAAACCTCCCAGGCAGAAGACAGGTGGCTCTGAGTAGCCCGAGTTTATTCTTTACTCCTTCAAACCACAGTTAATTAAGGAACCGAGAAGCTGGGGTGGTGAAACTCCTTGCGGGGAGCTGGAAACTCCTATTGTAAACTGGGCAACAGGTTAAACTGGGAGGGGCCGGGGATAGTGGGTAAAGGACAAAGCAAAGACATCGGGGCACAGGTAGCAACAGGAATATACAGAAATCTACGTGCAGATCAAGGCGTACTGTTTCCAAATGTCACGAAATTATATTTTGGTTTAATCTCCATCTAATACTGCACATGGAAATGATAACATGATTACTGGCAAAGCAGCTAACAAAAATAGCTGACACTTAAACGACGTATGCCATCTGCTAGGTGCTATTCTCTGTACTTTACACACGTTAAGTCCTGCGTTTCTCACACCCGTCCTCTGATAAGTCTTGCCAAGGTCCACGGCTAGTGAGATTCAGCTCCTAAGTCTAGAGTTGGTGTTTTTAACCCACTACGCTCTACTCTTAACCCATTTCCCATTTAGAAAAAAAAAAAAAAAAAGATGCGGCTGAAAGCTGCCAGCATTAATTTTCCATAAACACGCTCTTTGAGGCTGAAGCAAATCTGATGGGTTTTCAACGTGAAAATAAAATATAAAAGCTGTTCTTGGAGTTCTTTCTAAACAGACCTTATCTCTAATCCTGATTTAATAGAAATGTATACATAAATCGGATCCATCAGATGAATCGTCAGCTAACAACTGTACGAGAATGATGCTAACATCATGCATAAGAACGCTACATTTTCCAGGATTTGACATTTTCGGCGATCGAGAGTTACTATATTTTGTCAATGGAAATAGCACTACTAAAAACAGAATGCTATAAATAGAATGAGGTCATCCGTTTCTAAAGACTATCCATACACTAGAGTGATGCACAAATAATAATAAAAGCGAGATATTTCATGGCAAACTTTGGGGGTGAGGTTAGGACTGTGACCTGCGAGTTATCTCGGGGTAAACGCTGCAGCTGCAAGGGCTGCCGGGGAGTATTCTCGCAGCAAACGGGAAATAGGTTAAACTGCCGTAAAACAAAAATGTACCTATGCAACACATCTGAAAGTAACAGGAATAAAGGAAAATCTACGACCTCTTCAGTTTGAAAGTGAGTTTATTCTCACCGATATATACTGTTAAATAAAAAAATCGACACCCGCTCTGTTTTGCAGTGTGGGCTGGAGAAAAATAAAATACAACAGGAGAAGGCTGGGGCTCCCGAAGCCCGCTGCCATGTCAACCTGGAAATACGTCTGTCGTTTTTACTGTTGTTATTATTAATAACAACGATCTGCAAGTCAGTTAAGATCGGCAAGAAAAAGAGTTCACCAGTTCACTAGTTAGATTTTATGATCCAAGGGTCTTTATGTAAGCAAGGGGGAAGAAAAGGTCGATACCCAACACTGATCTGCTTTATCGGAGTGAAGAATATTCTGGAATGAAAAGTGGGGGTGATACAAACAAGGGCTAGATTTCTAAGCAGTCGAAACCATGCAGCTGTGCTATGGTATTGGGGAGACACTTTTCTGAAGATATGGGAGCTGATTCTCAGGAGGGGGTGCTGGCGGGGCCCGCAGCAGGAGGAGTATGGGGTGTGCTCCCGGCTGGGTATTCTGGAAACTTCCCTGCCCGCACTTAGGAACCATCCTTCCTCAGATACCCACTGCTCTTTAAAGTTTGCACACAACTCCCTTCTGCAGACTTCATTTTGGCTTCAGCGCGTTACATAAATCATTCGACCAATGTTCTCTAAGCTAAAACCACGACCGGAGAACAAAGGGCTGGAATTTTTTAAAGCCGTGAGGAGGCTGGCACTGCAGGCCGCTGCTGCCTTCCACCCTGTCTCTCCACTGCTACTGTATTTCTTCTTTTTCCTTTTGCAGCTGCTTCTCCGACCGTCACTCGGAACAAGTCAGGCGCACTTCAGACGGTAGATGGGCAGCACCCCCAATACATGTTCACCCCCGCCAATGAGATATATCAGGCTCTCAGCTACGCGAGTCCTGTCTGAAAGTCTGTGATGATAATAGATTTCTGCCCTGTGGACCAGAAAAGCGTTCTATGGAAAGTAAGCTGGCAGGGTGATGGGATCATAACCCCTACCTGGGCGGGTCATGGTGGGCGGTGGCACCCAGGCCTCTGACTTCTTTAATGAGAGGTTTATCTTCCCCTTAAGCAAGCCCTGCCCACTGTTTTTGTGCATCTAGGTTAATGCACCTTTGAAATAAGCAGGACCACCCTCGAGAGAGCTGGGATCTTGTTAACTATCCTATAATCTAATCCCTGCCTTGCTTTCTCTCACCTCCATGTCATCTTCCTTACGTTTCCTCCTTAATGCCAAATGCATAAAAGAAACCGCGAAACTGTCATTTCCGGAGCATTTGAGATCTTACTTTTCGGCAATTGTTGTCAGCTTGGGCTCAAACAAAATCTTATAAAGGTTTTCTACAGGTTTGGATGTTTCTTACATCACCAGTCCCAAAGCCTCACGCGTCTGTCGAGTGGCAGAGCAATGCAAAATATTTCATCAGAAAGGAAATATGCAAATTCACATTTATGCTTGTGAAAAATAGACATATCAGAATAACTGGTTTCTTATTTACACTTTTTGTTACTGTCTACATTTTCGGTGTTTACGTGGTTTTAGATATTTTTACACATTAACAATTTAGATATTTTTACGCATTAACGATTTAGATATTTTTACGCATTAACAATTTATTTCATTTAACGTTCATAATCCTGTAAAGCTAGATCTATAATTTTTGTTGTAGAAATGAAATATAAAAGTTAAAAATCCTGAGATTTTGACAAGTTAAACATCTTGCCAACCATAACATAAATGGTAAGCGGATAAGTTGGAATTTAAATCCAAGATAGGATGAAGGAAATATTCCAGTAAGGTCCAAATTTAAAATCAATTTTCCAAAGAATGTATAAAATACATTAATCCTTAGCACCTAGTAATATATCGGCATGGATTAATTGATCAAAAACAGTAGTTCCCACTCACCAAAAACTGGCAAGAAGGAGGTCGGTGGTAATTTTCAGATGGGGGACATGAATGGCCAGCCCGGTTTGCCCACGGAACAGGGCACAACCGTAAAAAGGAAGGTCCCATCGAAAAGCAGTAAGAAACCAGGGTCCATGACAGGCAACGGGGTGTCCAGAGGAAGAAGAGCACAACAGTGAAAAATTTATCTCCATCATTTTTTTCCAAGACAGGCCCTGGTTACATCAGCTCACTTAGAAATAGGCAAACACCTTCTGCTCTGCCTTACTTCAGCTTTGTAGAAAGGTCGAACGATGTCAGGCCAATTTCTTTTCTCCCAACGTACAGCTCGCGATATTTTCACTGTCACTCCTATCTTGGGCTTAGCGGAATCAGAGCAGTTACGGCTGGACATGAAGCTGGCTATCCCACAATCAATCCCCCCACGCCCCGATTTTAGACTGCTAAAGCTAAGGGCAAGGAAGTGGCAGGACTTCTGAAAGTCGCACGCCAGCGAGTGGCAGAGTGGAAAATCCTGGGTCCCGTAACTTCTCTATCCATCTGTTTTCTTCCCCATCACAGCTGGGAGAATATCTGAGTGGGGACACCGTGGCACGGTCCCTGCAGACGTACCTGGGCACACGACTGTCTAAACGGTAGTGTTTTAAAGGATGTAGGTGTAATATAGTCATATACTTGTGTATGTGTATATACCTGTTAGTTCACACATATGCACGCAGATATGTAAATAGGTATGTTTAAGTATTCATCTACATATGTTTATATCTAGTTACTGATGTGTGTGTATATATAATTATATGTAGTTACGTCTAACTGTAGGCATTTGTATGTTCATTCATATAAATACATGTGTTTGTATGCATGTGTGTTTGCATAAATGTATGAGATATTAAATATAAAAATATATAAGTATATTATACATTATACTATACATTATACATTATAACATACATTATACTATACATTATACATCTTTTTACATATATCTTCATATACACTTATGCAAGTACACATGTATACAAATACATGTATATATACGAATTTATATAAATTTATATATTTATATAAAATACACACCAAAGACTATAGTAGAGAGGAAAAAAATGATCTCCAAATCCTGCTATCAAAATGTTCCATCGATGTGATTTTTTTCTTTAAAATAAAACAAAACTATTCCATAATAACCGAGTAGAGAAATGAAAACATTTTTACATCGGTAAAAGTAAAAAGGAACCAGCATATCGAAAAAGCATAAAGCATCGTCCGTTTGCATTTTTATTCGTAAACACGACAGACACAGAAAACACGGTTTGTCAACGCGCTCGCGATACTTTCCCGTGTCCGTTTTGTCCCTGGTTGCGCGTCTGCTCCGCACGAGTCAGCTGTTCCATCGTGTCTCTTCGCGTGTTTGTTGCAATGACACACAGTACACTTCATCCATCCTTCATGCGTTCGCTGCCGGAAAAACCCGCCAACTGCAAGCTTTGCAAAATATCTGTGCTCTGGACCTGGGTTCTTCTGAAGGTCACTGCTTCGTCTCGGACAGCCCGCCTGCTGGATTTCTAAAAATCCCCAAAGCTGTGATAGTTCACTTTACTTGAAGCCTCCCTGATTTAAGTCTGCTTAACTCAAACACAATCTGAAAACCACAAGTCTTGTTTTAAGCTGTTTTACAGCTTGGAATGCATGGTATAATATATATTCGCAATGTAAATAAACATTAAATAATAGCCCCAAATCGGTTAAATTATAGGATAGCATTCGCTATCCTAAGAAAGGCAGGAGTAGTAAGCCTGCATGGAGAGGCTAGTGCCGGGTAAAGTCTGGACCCCGGCGGGCTCAGGGCCCAGGGCAAGCCTCGCTCCTGGAAAGGCTTCTCCTGCGACTTCTAGACACACCCTTTCCCAAAGCTAGATTACTGCAGGCTAATACAGAACTAAGTAAATGTGTTTGACATCTTTTGTGGACATGTTATTTTAAGAGAAACACGAGGAAACAAAATTTCGCTGGAACCAACCATCTCACGACCAATTGAAATGTACCCCCCAATCAGAATCGGGTGTACGATTCATGATTTCCACGGTTTCCCCAAGTTTTTATTTGCTTGCGTGATTTTCAGGCCATCCCGCAAATGCTTGTTTAATCTCAGAATCTAAACATCGATCTTAGATGGGGTCCAGGCTACTCTGCCCAAGAAATTCTGAGTTGTCCAAGGGGTTACCTGAGACACACATGGAGAGGTATAAAAGAAGCTTCTGGATAGTTGTCTTACAGTAAGCGGGGTTTGAAATCCACCCAACGGACTGGCGTTGCCTTCCCTTTTGTCGATAACCTCTAAGAGCATGGAAACCTCCTATTTCATTAAACCAGGAACAATTATTCCTTGTGACTGCATGACGGGAACCAAGCTCATCAGCGGTGGGTTTTTTATTGCTGGATAATTCACACAAGAAGCAATTTCTACTCATCCATCCATCAAGTCAGGCTCTTTTTGTTTTTAATTTAAAAATTTATGCAAATTAACGTGTAAACTAGGCAAGACTGCGACCAGCTTTGTCCTCCAGTCTATGAAGCTGGTGCCAGGGCTGCTCTGCCTTAAGCTCCGTGTGGCTTGCAAGTATCCTGCGTCACCTACAGGAAATTCTCCTTGTGCAGAAGGGTCTTAATTTTGCCTTGTGACCTGCAGCATATGACTGTAGGCTATAAAATCTAATTGCAAAATTTTAATGTCGTGCCAGAAGACATTAAAAAGTAATTTCCTTTAGATTTATAACTTAAGAATTACGAATGATGTTAATATGACTGAAAATATAAAAATGAGCAGTTTCTATTCAACAGGCACTTAGATTTTTCCAGGCATGGCCACGTGCTTGCTGTGTAAGCAGTGATGATCAGAAGTGTGACAGGTACAAATAAAACTATTTGCCCCTGGGTAACTACAGGGACTGCACAAGATAGTTTCAGGAATTTCTTAAACCATAGGGCGCTTGGTTTTAAAATGTTCTGACTCTTAATTCAGGAATTGCCAGACCTCAGCTTTAAGAAAATAAACCATTTCCTGAAGCTAATACCTCTTTTTCACAATTTACGCTCAGTTTCTTCTCTGTCTCTTTGCTAGTGGAAAATCGGACGTTCTCATCTAAGCCACGACCTCCGCACACCTCAGGATCCAGGGGGGAAAAGCCACAAGAACTCAAGAGACAAGTTGGGGGCTGCAAGGAAGTCTCCATGCTTAAAGGCATTCTAATAAGTCCCAGGGTGGTCTTTCTGCAAAAACACCGATTCTGTCTTTGCATCAGAAATAGAACGTTTTCCAAGACGGACTCAAATTTTTCTAGAAACTTTATTTTTAGTATTAGGGCGATGTGCATGAAAAATATTGGGACAGTGCAATTATTCATTTGCGTAGTCGACTAACTTTTTTTGAGTACCTGCTAAATCGAAGAACTTACTGTAGGTACTAGCTAGGATGTAAAGTTATAGAAGACTGAGCTCTGGCTTCGAGACGTTTATAATTTAGCTAAAAAGGTAAGGTATACACCTAAAAGAGCTAACCTGATGAAGAGAAATGATAGCTGGTCCCAAGGAAAGAGTGATGATCAATGCCATCCAACAAAAACATAATGGGACCTACATGTGTAATGTTGAATTTTCCAGTAGCTACTTTTAAAAAATGTTAAGAAGCAGATAGAATTAATTTTCAACAACAGAGTTCATTTAACACAATATATCCAAGATATCATTTAACAAGTTATCAGAATAAAGATTACTGAGATATCTTCATTTCGTGTGTGTGTTCTAAGCCCTTGAAATCCAGGTGCATTTTATACTACTGTGCATCTCAAGTGGGACAAGCCACATTCCAAATGCTCGATAGCAAACCACAGCTAGTGGCTACTCTAGTGGACAGCGCATATATAAAGCATTAACAGGACTTCCTTGGCAATATAGAGGTGATATTCTATTGAATCCATTATTAAAAAGCGAATTAATTCTGGGTCTTCTCAGAACCAACTGCCAGAACACTGCAACTGAACCAGAGACAGATTCCAGCAAAACCATCCTCATCCGCCCAGTCGTTAAAGAAAGCGACAAGGCCCTCGGAGTTCGGCTGACTTGAGTTTGAATAGCAGATGCAGAACTTTTATCTGTGGGACTGTGGGACCACTTCCAGTTGCCTCATTTTTTTAAAACTATAAAACAGAGAGAAAATAAGGAAACGATAGCTCGTGTCGAGAAGACTGTGTAAATTAACTCCCTCGAAGCCCTCGGCAGAGTAGCTAAAGCACAAGAAGGTCTCAGAAAATACCAGCTCCCGCCCACTCTGCTCTAGGCAGGAAGGGTGGTTTCCACTTGCCTTGCAATTTGACCATGAGGATGGCCCTACTCTATCTTTTGACAACGCCCTGAACACCCAGCAGAACGTCCGTCACCAACCTCAGCCTGTTCTAGGAACTACCTCTAATTTCATGCAATCGCAGCCTACCCGCCAAGGGAGTGGAAGCCTTGCCAAATCAGGAATGTCAAGGATAACTATTCAAAACTAACTGAAAAGGTAACATTTGTTGTCAGAAATCTATTGATCGAGTGAGAGATTGTTCAGTGACCAGTTCACTCGGCAGGTCTGGGGTGTTCAAATCCTGCAAATTCCAAAGAAGAGTTTGGTCCCTGACAACCTCCTGGGACGATCTCTTAGATCATCTCTAAGACCGCGGGATACCCTGCCTGAGAGGGGTACCTTTGTATACCTTGGGGTCTTGATTCAGGCCGGATCCTCTCTGCTGCTATGTGATTGATGGTGGAGTCCTTTGCCTATGAGTATCAGCTTGACTTAGAGACTAAGTAATGAAGGTCGGCCACATGGGCGTCCCATGCCTATTGACTGACCAAAGAAACAAAATAAAACTCTGGACACTGAGGCTCACGTGGGAGTCTCTGGTTGGCAATATTCCATACATTTTGCCACACATCATTGTGAAGAAAACTGAGTGTTATCTCGACGATTCCACTGGGAGAGAACACACAGAAGCTCATGCTTGGTCTTTCTCGGCCTTCGCGCCTTGTACCTTTGTTAATTTCAAGTTGTACCCTTTTTCTGTAAGAAACCATACCTATGGGTATAACAACTTTTTGAGATATGTGAGTCTTTCTAGTGAAGTCATTGAACCTGAGGGCGGTTTGGGGAACCCCTAACTCAGAGGTTATTGCTTTTGTGATGATCCTCAGTAAATGAAATAATAAAGCCCATATAAATATTCCTAGAAGCTATTCATATACAGACATGTTGGTTTGGATGAGTCAGAAATACAAAGAAATCATTCTCACTTTATCAGGGGATTATTTAACCTTTGAATCTGAGAAGAATTCCTGTTCCCTTGAAGAGCATCAGAACCTCCTGGGTGGCCAACCTTCAGCTAATCCCAAGGGGCAATGCTTTCCTAGGATCAAGCTCACCAAATTCTTCATACGAGTCGTAACAGACATATGGCTGGAAAACAGGTAACTGTCATTCGTAATACAAATAGTACATTTCTTTGTGCTCTTTCTTCGCATATTGCACAGCCCCCAGCCACCCTGTTTTTGTTTGTTTGTTTGTTTGTTTGTTTGTTTTTTCCAAACCAGCCCAAGAAATTTCTCTACTTCGGAATTTTTACCTTATAGTCTTCCACAGAAACCAACAAGATGCCAATAGATTAACAGAAGCAAGCAGACATTCTATCACATTATCCATTGTTCTACTGAATGATTAACACTGACATTCAAAGAAAAAAGGCAAAGTGCAATCTGCCTTGGATAAATCTTTTAGGGGGATTGTAAAGAAGGAGAGTCACCAGTCTTCCAGTTCTCTTGTGAAATTCGCACGCACAGGTAAAAGCACGTTCCTGTGACCTCCCAGACACACAGAGTCACCGAACGCCTTTGGAAGGCAATCTAATCTCGAGTGGCAAACTGTGCTCTGCTGGCGCCAGCTTCGTCTGCCTGCAAGTCAGCCCAGGCCACGGCACACGGCCTTTGCCTGGCGGCCAGCCCCTCTCAGTCTCAACTGCTCTTCACTTCTCTTCCATTGTCCTCCAACACAGACCCCCTAGTCACGCCACAACCAGCTCCTTACCTCCCTCGTTGCTAACACGATTCCACACTTCCTGAGTGATCGCTCCAGCTTCCCTCTGCTCTCAAACAAACACAGCAGGCAGGGAGCCACTCAAGAGTGGTGCACATGATTGTTAATATCTGCGTTCAAATATGTAGTGTAACGGGCCTCGAATACATACGTGATGAATATAATATTGAAAGCTACAAGGCATAAGGCAGTCCCAGAATCTATCTGTAACCTTCCTTAATGGCCATCACTAGCCATTTTCTATGCCTCTGGTCCACTAGAGATGCTGCCTGCAGAATATATCATGATTGGTGATTATGTTTAAGTAACACTTATTAATTATATTCTACCATTCTTCTAAGTGTTTTATATATGAACCAATTTGTATACAAATAACCTTGTGAATTTATTAAAAGAAGCTATCTTTAATATTTATAGAGAATAATTTTAAGTGTCTAGGTTCTAGAACAAGGATCAGCAAATCATGATCCATGGGCCAAATCCAGCTCATCACTTGCTTTTTTATAAATAAATTCATTACCCATTTGTTTACATATATTCTGTGGCTGCATTAATGCTACGTTAGCATAGTTGAATACAGATTGCCTGACTTCCAGGGCCTAAAATATTTACTACGGCCCTTTACAGAAAAAAAAAAAAAAAAAAGTGTGCCAATCTCTACTCTAGAATATCATAGAGTAAGAGCTCAGTAAATATGTATTACAGATAATTAAATATACGAAGTATAATCTTTTAGTAACAGAGACATAAAATAACACACAATCTTTAAGTAAGGAAGAACCTCTGGATGTGTCCATGGAAATGCCTCAGTTTATCAAGGAGAATTCTGGAGTCCGGAAAAGCAAAGGGACTTAGAGTCACCCAGCCAGACATCGGCACAGCCTGGTCTAGACAGAGCCCCTGCTCCCTTGCCATACATGATTCACTATATGTCACATGGCATCAATAAGTAATAGCATTTCCAGAATATTTTACTCCATTAGGTTTATACGGCCAAGTATCTTTCAACTAAAACGGAAAAGGCATACAGGAAAAACATTACCCGACTCACGGGCAAAAGTTGAGTGTTCTGTGCTCGGTCACACAAAATTATCTTGAAACCCCAGCTAATTACTACACTTCCATTTCCCCTGAGAGAAAAAGCAAACCTTCTGGAATTTCTAGCACGGCCTATTAGCTGATGTTATCTACAGTCTCATGAAATGTACACGCCTCTCTCGCAGGCTTACTTAGGTACCAGTGGCCTCAAGACAAACACTCAAGATGTTAGACTAAAAAATAAAAGCATATGTCTTAAATGCCAAACGAAGCTGACATTTATGGCTTGAGGGTTTTGCTTTTCAGCAGAGGTGGATTTCTGCCTTCGCCCGGCACCCCACACCTTCAAATCACCGACCCCGACAAAGACAGGCTCGCAGTGGGGTGTGGTCACAGGAGATACGGAAAATAAATGCCATCTTTCCTTTCGTTTTGCACAGTTTGGTTTACTGCGGTGAAGATGTGGTTGTTTTTGTTTCTGGGGACTAAGCTGGCCTGGACCATGACCTGGTGACCACACAGCTGCTCTCCAGGCTCCCAGCACACAGAAAGCCACAGACTGGACAAACTGGGAGCTGTTGTTATGAACTCCTTGCAGAGAATTGTGAATTTGGTGTCACAGTTACATTTCTAATCTCGTTTGCAATTTTTCTTAACGAGTTCATACGCGCATTTCCTGATGTATCCCAAACAACCTCGGAGGCCCTTCCTGCTCTGTGCCCAATTTTCATGGCATTTATCATGGTCAAGTCTAATCACTTGCTCGATGCCAGTAATGTTTTCTCACTGGACCACCCACCGCCAGGCCTTTGTTCAGAGAACACACCTTTCGACTCTGGGCCTGGCCCGTTCTTGGAACTGGAGCTACTGCAGGAAAATAAACAGACAAGGATCTTCTTCTCATTAGTGAGAAGGACAGAATCGATAAAACAAGCGATAAGGGCCATGATGTAAATGAGATAGGACGGCTTTTTAGAGTGTGGCATGGAGCGACCTGATACAGAGTTCCCAGGGATGGTCACTCTGCTGAGGTGCCATTAAGCTGAGACCTGGTGATGAGAAGAAGCCACACTGGGAGAGGGCATTCCAGGAGAGGCAGCCGTCTGGGGAGAGGCCCTGAGTGAGGGTGAACTGGGGGTAACGGAGCAACAGAAACAGGGCAGGCGTGTGAGAGACGAGGCCAGGTGAGCCGGGAGGCAGGCGGGGCCAGGTCACGGTGAGTCTCGCTGGTCAAGGTGAAACACTTAGATTTCACTCTTTGGCAGTAACTGGAAAACCCATGCTGTAAAGGGCCGGATAGTATTTTAGGCTTGGCAGGCCATATGGTCTCTGTCACAGCCACTCTGCCGTTGTCACCATAGACAAACGTAGAGCAGCGGGTGTGCTGCGTTCCAGTAAGAGGACCTCACGGTCACTGGGGACAGGCCCCATTTGGCTGCTGGCTGGAGTCTTTGCCAACCCCTGTTCCGTGGCACGACTCCTTGCCAGCGTAAGGGGGAGCACGAGCCCCTTTGCCTTTTTAAAGCTCCCGCGGCCACTGTGTGTGGAATGGACCACAGGCGACACGGAACGCGGGATGTGGGGTACACTCAGCAGTCCAGCGAGCAGCGGGGAAGGGCAGACTTGGGAAGTGTTTTGACCCGACGGGAGAAATAAGGACGTGAAATGAAGGCGGATACCAACGTTTTCCACTGGAGCCACTCGACCTCTGAGGCCGTCCATTTCTGAGACAGGAGAGATTGAAGGAGAAATAGGTGTGCGGGGTTGAAGAACAAGCCAACAGATCTTTCGTGGACGCCTAAGTGGAGACCCCCGCAGGGAACCCCAATGGAGCGCTGGGCAGGTGCAGAGGGCAGCGCTGGAGGTGGAAACGCGATCTCCATCAACGCACTGATGCTGCTGAGCGCAGTTCTTGTAGAGCTATTAAAGGAAGCAGGTCAGAACGGGAAGAAAACGGGGCTCCACACCGGAAGTCGGGAAGAGTACTTGGGGAACGTCGAGCATGCAGAAAAGAACGGACCGGCTCCACCTTCTTTCTGAGCAGCGTCTCGTCATTCCTCCTTAATCAACCTCAGCTCGTACAGTGCACTGTAGAATTTCAGAGCTAAGAGCCGTGACGGTATTGATCTCAGAATAAATTTGACTATTTAACCCCAATCCTGAGCCGTTTGTCTGCATATGTTTTTTAAGTGGCTCCCAATGGGATACTGTTTCTCGTGCCGCAAATATAAACTCAAAGCTCCACCTTCACCCCGATTCTTCCCCCAGAAATGACAGCTTAGAGTCCCAGTGAAGTCCCTGCCTCACTGAAGATGCATTTCCTCTCCGTGGGGTCCCTCCCAAAACAGAGGCTCTGTTGGTGGGAATTAGATGAGTAGCCGACATGC
Source organism: Pteropus medius (assembly GCF_902729225.1). NCBI lineage: Eukaryota > Metazoa > Chordata > Mammalia > Chiroptera > Pteropodidae > Pteropus > Pteropus medius. The sequence continues at coordinate 21,308,620 of NW_024351073.1, read as the reverse complement.
TCTGTGAGCCAGTTATTAGGTATTTGCTCTGATTCGCTTCTGCCTTCCCGTCAACCCGCTTTATGAGCATGAGCAGGAAAAGAGGCTAGCGTCTGTGCCGTGCGAACTGAAGAAAGTTTAGCTCTGCTTGTCCTGCCTCAGGGTACAGAATGTAACAGATGTTACAGTAACTACAGTTTTTTTTATGCGTTAACAACAATGAAAGAGGTGGGGTGAGCCGACGTGTAGACTCTTTGGATTCCAAAATCAGACAAAAGGGAAAAAAAGACTTTGCACACAGTTATCTGAAAGTGCCAGTGGAAAAGAACCCCCACGGAGTTCAAAGGGACAGGAACCAGTTCGATGGCCTCAGGAACCCACTCGGTGTGCGAGCAGGCTCTGCAGGCGATGGCATCAAGCACATCATGCCTTTGTATCGTTCTCTTTGTTTGCAACAGGTGTTGAAAAAAATTCACCGAGTGACACAGATCCTGAAGTGGACCAGAACGGCGAATTAACACTGTCCCGAAAAGCCACTTCCTATTAAGAACAGGATGACAAGTCACTGGGTAGCTATAGAATTGCCTTCCTGCGGGGGCCTCTGGGGTGGGCTTGCTTTGTCCCCTCCATAGAGGCTCCCGTGCACCCTATGACATGACCGCCCAGAGCCCTCCGGACCATGCCAGTGAACCCAACAAGAAAAAGCCCAGAACGAGGGGGAGGCGGGAGCTGGCAAGACGCAGAGAGTCGTTTCTTATGAAAACTCATTCTTCTTCCTGAGTCCATTCGCACAGGGCTTCGGCCGATCGCAACCTGGAGGTCACATGTGTGGCCCAAGCGTCATCTCATGAATTATAACTGTCTTGGAGCCATCAAAAATCTCATTTTGTTTTGCCGTTTACTCTCCATTTAACTAACTTTTCATAATTCTAATTCTATTTTTGATATATTAGACCTATTCAACTTAACACCATACAGAGTTTTCAGTGCTCTTCATGAAAAGACGAACGCTGGGCTGTGTCCAGTACGGGCTGTGTCCACTACGGGCTGTGTCCACTATGGGCTGTGTCCACTACGGGCTGTGTCCACTACAGGCTGTGTGGTCCCTGCTCAGGGACCACTGCAGCGCGTTCTATTTTCATAAGCAGAGAGAGAAAAGTCAAGTTGATTACACATGGTCAGTATAATAACGCTGCCCTCCTGGAAGGCCTATAATTAGCAAGGGCTGTTTGCACAAACAGGACCCACCAAGCCGATGACGCCAGCTCGGGCGAGCTCCGTTTTTCCCACTAGTTATAAACATTTCTATTTTTGTTCTTCCCCAAACATAAACACTTCTGCACTACAGATGCCCAGGGACAGGAGAGCCGGACGATATCTTTATAAACTCTGAGGAAAAATAGAAGCTTCTTTTCAAATGCCGAGTTTGTTCATAGGATTAGGGTGACAGCGGGGAGGAGGAACTGTTACCCATGAAGCAGCCCTTTAGCTGGCGACGTCAAGATGAGACACTCACGCCAGCATCCCTCCTGACCGTGCAAGGAGCGGGGCTCAGGGGAGACGGCAGAGGGCCCACCCCACGCCCGGTGCAAAGGAGAGGCGCCAGGGGGTCTTTCGTGTCTTAAAAGATAAAAGGCAATTACTGATCGCCACACCGTGCACTATTAATGTTGATGAATACTTACTGATTAATTTTTAATCTCACTTTTTAAACCGTTTAACATTATTGGGCAGGAATTATAAGAATGCCTTTCCCGGGGCTGAAATTCAACTAAAACAGAAGGAAGCGTCGGGTTTCAGTTCATCGGGCTGAAGGCAGCAGATCATCTTTGCACAACTGCAGTGACGCCCGCCTCCATCCATACATGCAACCCTGTTGCTTCCTCTTCTTTAACCTCTGTCCCCAGGGCTGTGACCTTGGTTTGGGCCACCATTGTCTGTCATCTGCACAGCTGGTCACCTAGCTATGCCGATAGTCTCTCCCTTGGTGCCTTAGTCCCCTGCCTGTGACTCCGTACCAACTTCCTCAGATGAAACTTCAGCAAAAGCGCAGAGGACGGGGTCCTTCCCACCCTGACCCCACTCTGTCTGCGTCCAGCACGCACTTTGGGTTTCAGCTATACCAAGGACTTCTGGTCCTGGGACTGTCCAGCACCCCTCTCATCTCCCTTTCCTCGCCCGATGTCTGTCCCCTGTCCTGCAGGTGCCGGCGGTGCGGACGGCTCCTTAGACAGGACGGAGGGCCCCGCCCACGTGCACGCATCGCACAAGCTTTGCTCGTTCAGGCCCCGTGACCCACCTATTCACACACCTGTTCACACACTTGTCTTCGCACATTTTATCCTCTCTGACGCAAAAGCCGACGCAAAGGATGCACTCGCTCACTCGATAATAAAAAGATCCTTAGTGAGCGAGTGAATGCTGGTTCAGTGAATCACCGATTGAAGACGTGCCGATCAAAGGTAAACGAGCGAACTCTGCTCAAAGGGCCGGCCCACTCTATGATGAAAGCAATGAAACGAACCCGAGACCAAGCTGTGGCGGTTAGACTAGAGTTCTCTGGCCTAGGTTTGGGGTGCTCTGTTACTCTGTAGTATCATAAATACATCTGGGAACTAGAAAAGAAGTCTCTGATTTGGGGTACTGAGGTATACGATGAGCTATTTTTATCTCAAAACGTTTTGATTCAAGGAGCAACACACTGGCTCAGAGCATCTTATGACTATGGCAGCCAGCGGGGCTAAGGGAAGCTTGTCATGTTACTCTGATGACAGGGACACAGATATGTGGGACAGGGTGCGAGGGCGTCCCCTCCCAACCAGGCCCCCGGCTCGTCGGCACAGCAACCAACACACACACACACACACACACACACACGCAGATCTAGACATGCACAAAAGGCAGGAAGAGCACACCAAAGGCTTTGTAGACTTTGTAGACTTGTATAAAAACTAAAAGACACGATGTCTGTAAGGGACTCAATCAATATCCGTCGTCGAGTTGTGGCTTTGCCTGCGGGGCACGGCTGGGGTTGGAGACGGCCACCGTCTGCTTCGTTCCTAACGCAGTGCAATGAGCGGTGCTGCTTTCATCCAGCAGACTCACTTTGCAGCACACAGGCCAGAGAAGCGAATTGCCAACGTGTTCGACGGACATCAAATTGGTGACAAGTTTGACATCCACGGAATCTAAAATGCGTCTTTTCTCAAATGGAATACACGACATAACTCTTATACCTATAATTATTATTCAACTACCCTCACTCTTGCCCCTTCTTTAAAATTTTTAAATTTTCATTGATCCAACGTATTCTGTCTTTATGTTCGTCACCACATCACGTCAGTTTGTTCGGCAGTGACATATCCACGTTAGCATAGCTATTTCCTTGAAGATGAGGGAAAAAGAAATAAAAAACATAGAAAAAGTCACCCTCTGAGGGCAAAAAGTCCACCGAGTTACGTCAGGACCAACAGGGCGAGAGAGGCGGGAACAACCTGGAATCCAAGACCGCAATGATCTGAAAATTATTCCCCAGACATCACTTTACACTTGATTCTCTGAAGGTCAACATAACAGATTTGAGGATTGTTATCTTCATTTTATAGAAGGTTAATGAGAGATTGTTTTTATTTAGTTTTTAAATTCAAGATAAACAACTGTGACATCATCTGTCAGCAATGGCCTGAGCCCTTTGGGCAGTTCAATGAACTTTTCATCATATGAACCACCATTCATCCCTGTAATGGTCACCATCGCTCGTCTGCACTGTTTAGACAGTATTCTGAGTTAGCATCCAGTACAGGCTCACGCACTTAGCGATGATGCATAGAGAGCTTTCCACAGGGATGGAATTTCGATTCTGTTAGCAAACTGATAGAGTACAGCAAGTAAGATCTTAAGAGATTTGACAGATTGAATATATTCCAAAAGACAGAACATTTTAATAGTCCAAAGATCAAAATACATATATTAAGAATATAAAGGCAACTGTAAAGAGAGGTGAGATTCAGAGCTAGAGACCCAGGAAAGATAAACTATCTCAATAATATTCTCCAAAACAAATAAATTTTTATTACACCCCATACCTTACTTTTTATAACAAGACAATAGCTACCAAAAGTAATGAAGCTTTAGTATACATTCTCGAAGAGTTTTATTTCAGATGATGGCGAAAATAATAAAATTGCGGTGAAGACAATAACACCAGTATTGGTATGTATTGATTTCATCCCATATTCTAAGAACTACACCAAGGAATAAAGTTTTTCTTTTTTTATATACGTTCCTGAATCTTTGAAAAAGCCTTGAAGGCAGATATTATTATTCACATTATTCATGTAAGAAAACTAGAATTCTCTAAGAGCTAAAGGGCAAAGAAGAATACGAACCATGAATGATAAATACTTTTTATTTTATAATTTTCTCTATCGGTCTTTGATTTATCTTTTTAATGTTTGATTTTATATTTTCTTCATCTTATCGGAGAGAAAGCTCCAAGAAAGTGGAGAATTAACTATAAAATCATTCTCTCCATCCATATCTATGAAGTCCTTGCTTGGGGTACAACAATAGATAAAACAGAAATCTCACCCTCTAAAAACCCAGATCTATACAGAATCATGTGTTTTCTTCATTGAAAATAGAAGAGTATATGGCTCTTTTTAGAGATAAAGGCAGAAAGTGATCAAAATTAGACCACTGTAACTCTAATTTTTCTGTGATATAAGACTAAGTCACATATACTTTACATGAGTTCTAGCTAAGTATTAAAATGAATTTCTAAGTCTGAATTCAAATATGGATTAATTTATTCCTAAGTACAATATTCCCACAGCTTTCCTCAGATTTTTTTGCCAATCATACTAATCTTCACGACATCTATTTTCGGTCACATCTATGCCGTGGCCTCCTGCTCTGCCCATCCCGAGTCTACTTCTGTATCTCTTGCACGATTTAAAATCTTCTGGGAGTCGAGCTCCTCCATGAGCTGGGGGTATAAGCCCCACAGTGACAGCGTCTGTGGACTTGCTTAGGGCCACCAATCGTCTCCTCGGCGTCCGCCTGAACACTGAGCTCATCTCCAGTAAGAGTGGTCTCCACAAGGGCCACGGCCCAGGAACCGCGCAGGCAATGCTAGGGGGAAGAAAGGTAGGGGCCCCCAGAGTCACGTGTCAGTTGTCAACTTCTTGGCTTGGGGCTCCGCCCTCGCAAGGGCATTACATGTTCGGGTCTCCCAGGGGAGCCCACAGAGCAGGTTTGGTATTCCAACTTCTCCTTCATGAGTCGGTTTCCACCCATCGCCAGCTTCCCTCCCTCTACCTATGGGGGTGCTATGTGGTTCTTTCGGACTTCCGCTTCTCAGGCAGGACAGCTCACTGTGGCTTGCAGTTTGAAACAGGAAGCTGAGTCTCTGCTCTCCCTGCTCATCAGCAACTCCCCCCACACACGCTTTTCCCATCTCTAAGCATGTTTTAAAAGCCTAGACCCTAAGGCCTTTCAGCTTGGATTCCTACTGAGGATTCCAGATTTGACTCCTTTTAATATGTATCCCCTGGGGCTTTCCCTTTCCTGCTTTGGGGACACTTTTAATGCCATTATATGAGGGTAAGGGATTTCCCCATGGACTCGGTCTGCTGTTTTGCTGAAAATCTTTTATAAAAACTATTCATGTTCTCACATCAGTCCCCTCGTAACTGGGACTACTACCTCAAATGAACAAAGAGAATGAACTGAGTGCTCGCCCAACATTTTCATGTTGATAAATATTAACATTTTAAATCTTCAGGGTAAAGGCATATAATTTGAAACCCCTACTTTCTATTTTACATCTGCCTTTTCAAAATAGAATTTAACCTACTAAAGTAAATCTCATTTAACTGCTAATTATATCCCAAAAAAAGAGAACATAAAAACCCAAGCGAACACGAAGTTAATCTACTCGCCCGAGGGTGCTGGGACCAGCCACACACATCATAATCTCTTTATTAGGCCCCTATGCCAGATAAACGCCACATGTGAGCCGATTTCAGTGGTTAGTTACTGAGGTTAAAGCAGGAACGCATTAGTCTCCAACTCAAGTCTTAATTTTTATGTGCAAAACCATCTGAAAATGCTTAGAGGAGAAAAGCTGACTGCACCAGAAACCACTGGGCACCTCACCTGGCCCCGAGGGAGTCCTCAGCAGGATTTCTTAGTGCCTGCCCGATCGTCTGGGCATGCTGTTAGTAACTGTGTCTCATATTTTCGTTTTTAATTTTTACTTCTTTTAATATGAAAAATTAAAAAATCCACCAACTAAAGACCACAGGATTCTGCCGTCCATTTCGTTAGAGCAGAATCGTTCACGAGAGCTCAAAATCGCGCTCGGTTCTTTGGACAGTACTTCGTGTGGTTGTGCAGCCAGAGGGAGTTTGGTCACAGACTCTAAAAGGCACAAGTCCCTCTAATCGACAATGAACAAATACAGCACACAGGAAATTACAGCAAAGCACCGATCTAATCTTTTCTGTTTTGCTCTGTCTGAAGATGACTGGGGTACCACGCAGGCACCCTGGTCCGTTCATGCTCCACAGATCATAAACACAGAGCAGCGAGGCAGATGTGGTCATGGGCCGGATTTGCCCTGAAAAACAGTGACGGCCACTCCCCCACCGACTGCAGTAGAAGAAAGAGGTCACAATTACGTGGGAGGGCAGGAGCAGGTCAAAAAGCAAACTGCTGGAATGAGAGACGTTCTAGAAGGTCACGTGGTCGAACTGGCTGCACCCGAGCTCCAGCACCAGCGGATGTGTTTGCTGGGCTCGAAGTCACAGGAAGAGTTGTTGGTGCATAATAGAATTACACATCCTTTGGGAGGTATCTTTCTCTCACTCGGAGTGTGAAATTCTTGGCAATATCAACTGAAGCTTCAGATAGGTATGAAGGCCGAGGAATCCCAGAGCGTTTGCGAATTACAAAATGAACCGCAGATGGAATATCAGCCAACTATACTCCTCCCGCCCCCTGACCCCCCACCGCCCAGCAACACTTAATGGTTCTGGCCGAGAGACACAGACCTGCAAAGGGTCAGCTGCTCAGCTGCAGCGAAGACTGTTTTTAATTCATGCGGTGAGATGACTGAACTAAAAAATAAAATAAATTAAAATGGCATCTCAAGTGGCCAGAATAAAACAGGGTCTACGGGAGTAAGGAGGGTGTGAGGCTGGATGTAGCTGAGAGAAACAGCGTTTTACTGGTTGTTTCGAGAAAAGAGTTGCTGAAAAGAAAAACAAAAGCTGGATGTTCAGATTTGGCTCAGGAGGACGGGGAGTCTTAAATAAGAACGGTAATGATAAACACATTGAAGGTTCACTAGAACCTTCTCGATTTTACTTCCACTGCTGTGTACATTAACTTTTCTCCTAGCAGGCATCTTTAACAACCAACTATGTGAATTTATTATTTCCATATGTTCTTCCCTTTTTCCCCCTAAATTTCAAACATTGCCCTCAAGAGCTTTCAAAAGCTGAATTAAATCAGAGAAGACACTGAACAATTTCGTGCAGACATCTTTGCGATGGAAGAATTTATATCTTATAAATGGTGTGAATAATACATTTGGCCCTTAATACAAACTTATTTTACAACCTTGTTTGAAATTCCTACTACATATTTATATTAGTCAAGCTTCACAGGTCTAGACAAAAATTTTTCCTATGACATTTTCACCAGAGGAGAGTTACTTCTACTTAAAAAAAAAAAAAAAAAAATCCTGATAGAATTTTAAAGCTTTCCCTTGTAGAGATGGCTTGCCTTTATCATGCCCCTTGAGGAGGCGGGGGGAAGCTTAAGAGGTTTCAAATAAACAGCTTATCAACATTAACTAGTAGTTAATCGGACCAAATAGAATGAGATTAAAATTGTAGGAAGGCTGAATTCTTTTGTGCCAGCTTCATACTGCATGATTATCAGTTCTTTGAGAGTCTTTCTCAAAGACAGTCAGATCGCATTGTCCATTTCAAGAGGAAAGGCACCAATAGATCATTGTCTTCTCAACCATTTCATGAGTCATGTTTTAAATTTAAAATCATTCAAGAATATTTCTTTTAAAATAAAAAATATGAAAATGGGAAATTCTTGCTGTTCTTCACGGTACCTCAGATTTGGTTGGGTACAATTTGCTAGGGTAAGTTTCCTGTTTCTTGTCAAGAGAGTGTCTAGTCAGTTTTTCCATCAAAGAGAGTATTTTGAATATTGGCTGTTCAGAAAGAAACACAAGATAGCACTGTTTATTAACCAAAGTTTTAGAAAACTGAGAGACAGACATACTCCACGGAGCAGATATAAGGACACACACTTATGAATATTCATGGGCAATATACACCAGAACCGATTACACAGCTATGGAGACAAGGTTGGCTGCCCGTCCTTCCTTGCTAATAGAACGAATTTTGTTAAACATCAGGACTGGGACAAGAGTGAGGCCGGTGAGGTCCTCACCTATAGCGCCAAATTTAAGAGGGTGCCAAAAAACTCACGTATCAAAATAATACTATAATGCAATATCTTTAAAGTTCTAAATTAATGCAAAAAGAAAAAAAAAACAAACAAAAAAAACCATGGTGAACAAACTATCCACATTTTTAATAAAGACATTAGAACTCCAACAGGGGTTGGCAGGAGATTGTACTGATCCGGTCTTTATTTAAAATCCAGGTAGTCTGTTCATCATGAATTTTGTTTTGTCATCAATATTGATTCTTTTTAAAGATTGCATTAATAGATTATTTATCTTGCTCGCTAAATTTTTGGAGCTCTTCACCTCCCTCTATTCCCTGGCCTACAAGACTCAGGGGTTAAATGATGACTTTCTCATTCCCATCTGCCAGATGCTTCCTTTCCCCCTCTACCTAGAGGCAGTCATGTGACATAGCTCAAGCCACTTGGATGTAAACAATTCTGCACATGAGAGATTTTGCCTTTGTTGTTGATTTCTGATATGAAACAGATGAGTAAAGAAGTCGATTACCCTCCATCCGCCCACTACTGCCTGTCTTCAAATGCGGCCAGCAGCCATCCAAACGTGAAATAAAAACAAAAAGCAAAGGCCAACTCCATGAAGAGGACCAGGTCTTGCTGACACTTCTGAACCAACCCTGGAGAGACTAACTCTTTATTTCTCATTAGGGAACAGTAAATATCCACATGATGTAAACCACTATTAGGTCGGTTATCTGTTACTTGCAGTCGGGATAGTTTTCATTGATTTTGTCAGTTTATTAGCCAGTGAGTTTTCAGAGTAAGAGTTTCTAAACTTCACTGCACTGATGATTTTAAAATATATATTGATATTTCACATCTGAATCGTTTCCTTCTGGATAGCAAGAAAGAGTGTAAGGTCTAAAGTGGAACATGATTCTAAACTCTCTAGATGTTAACTGCAGAAATGTATGAAAATGAAAGGTCAAACCAGTTTTCATAGAAACTATACTAATTTTTCCTACTCCATGAACATTTGTGACAAAAATGTTGTGGATGTTAACAATGTCCACAGAATCTCGATTTCTAATGCTCTCTTATAGCAAGAATCGCATTGTGCTATTGTTTGAGGTGTAAGAGAGGAGAAAGTTTTCTTGAGGAGATAATGTCCCAAATGTCCCTTGAGCTACCTTATTATCCTATTTTAAAGAGAATAGGCTCATCGCTGTGGTAAAACCTTCCTTATAATAATGTGGCATTGTGTTTTGACAACTCAGGCTACTTCTTAAAGCGAGCTGATACTGGATCCTATGTTCTTGACAAGTCCATGCTTCTCCATTACAGTCGGAACCTAATAATTTTCAAAACTGGCTTCACTGAGGTGTAATTTAGACACAATAACATTTACCAACTTAAATTCGATGACTTTTAATAAATGTATAAACCGTGTCATCACCATCTCAATCATGGTATAAAATCCCTGTATCAACTTACTATTTTTATTTTATTTTTTTAGGGGAGGCAACCCTTGGTTGACCTCACAGATTGCAAGGACCTTGTCCGCTTACAATCCCTTATTTTTTATTTTTTACACCTATAGCACCTGGTCTTCCTAGGTGGTCTCCCATCCAAGTATTAACCAGGCCCGACCCTGCTTAGCTTCTGAGATCAGATGGGATCGGGCTTGTTCAGGGTGGCTGGCCATAGACCCAATTTACATGTTTTCTCACAAACCTCTGCAGTGAATTCTTTCTCTTGCCTGTATTCAGGCAACCATTGATAGGTATCCTGTTGCTTTAGCTTTGTCTTCTATAGTTTCACAGAATGGAATAATACATCTGTAGTCTTCTGCATCTGGAATCTTTCGCCTAGCATAATACTTCGGAGATTCATCCATTTTTTACCTTATGTCATAAGTAGATCGTTTCTTTTTATTGTTCATTGTATTCTATTTTACATAATTAATATGTTCACTCCTACTGATGGACTTCTGTGTTTCCCATTTTGGGTTAAAAAGAGTGAAACTGCTGTGAACCTTTGGGTACAAGTCTTCCTGTAGACATTATTTGACTTTTCATTACCCTCAGGCAAACACCTGTGAGCAGATTTGCTGGGATTTAGGGTAAGTATATATTTAACTTTTGAAGAAACTATGTTTTCCAAAGAGGTTACACCATCTCGAATTATCAATGGCAAAGCATAAGAGGTCCAGTTCCTCCACATCCTTGTAAATGCTTAGTATTAGCAGTTTTTCGTTCGTTTGTTTTTGGTCACTCTGCTGGATATGTAGAAGTATCTTACCGTGGTTGTCATTAGCACGTTGCAAAATGTCTAAATCTCTAGTCTATTTTTTTAAATTTGGATTATTCATTTTCTTATTAAGATGTAACATTTATTTATATATGCCGAACACAAGATCTTTAGCAGACATATGTTTTGTAGATATTTGCACATAGCATCTGGCTTGCATTTCCATTTATTCAGTGGTGTCTTTGAAGAGCGAATGTTTTTAATTTTGATGTGGTCTAATTTATCAAATTTTCTTCTATGTGATTTTTGGTATCCTAAGAAATGTTTGCCTAATCCAGGGTCTCAGAATTTTTTTCCACAGATTTTCTTCTATAAGTTGTATAATTTTAGCTCATAACTTTAGGTCTATGATCCATTTCGGTTAATTTTTACATAGAAATGTCTGATTTTTCTAGTGCCATTTGTTGAAAGGATTATCATCTCCTCATTGAATTATCATGACCACTTTGTTTAAACTTAATTAAAAATATATGTGCGTGTCCAGTTCGTGTTTACTCTTGTGGAAAACACCACACTATCTTGAATTCAGGTACTATAAGTATTCCAAGATTGCTCTTCTTTCTTAAAATATCTTCAGCTTTACTAAATATTTCAATTTCCATGTAAGTTTTAAAACTGTTCTTCAATTATATAATAAAAGTACAGTAAGATTTCGATTGGATTTGCATGAATCTATAGATTGTAATGTATATGGTATAGCTACAATACATAAAGTATGGATTGCTATCAACACGGAATCATCTGATTTATGAATATTTATCTCCATTTGTTTAGGTCTTTTTAATTTTCTCAGTAATGTTTCATAGTTTTCAGTGTTTCAGCTCCCACACATTTTGTTAAATATATCCTGATTTCATATTTATAATGCTACTATAAATTATATAACTTAATCTTAATGTCTAATTATTAGTTGATAGTATATGGCAATGCAATTGAATTTTTTATATTCACTATATATCTTGAAATCACGAGAAGTTCACTTGTTAGTTCTAATAGTTCCTTTTAAAAATTTAATTAGGATGTTCCACATAGATCATCTCGTTTGCAAAGAAGATAGCTTTAATTCTTCCTTTCCAATTTGTATGTCACCTATTTGTTTATTACATTACTTTTATTATATTACTCATTTTTTTGTTATTACTTTTATTATATTGTTTTTTTGTTGTTGTTATTACCTTTCATAGTGGCTAATACAATGATAACTAAAAGCACTAAAAGCGATAAGAGTAAATATCCTTGTGTGGAAAGCATTCAGCCTTTAACCATTAAGTATCTTGTTAGATTAAGATTTTTTAAGGTGCCTTTTGTCATGTTGTGGCAATATATTTTACTACTAGTTTTTATCATGAATGCGTGTTGAATTTTATTGAATCACTTTTGTTTATTTATTGAGATAAATTTTTTTTTAAGTTTTCATTAATACTTTGATTTACACTGATTGATTTTCAAATGCCAAACCTTTGAAATCCTATGCAATATTATATTTTGGGGATAAAAACCAATTGGACACAATTGGACACAATTGGTTTTTACAAATTGCTACATTTAACTGATAAAGTTTTATTAACAACTTTTGTGTTTACATTCGTGAGAATTTCCGATCTGTAGTTTTATATTCTGAAATGTCTTGTCTGGCTTCGATAAAAGAGCAATTATGATTTCTTAAATAAGCCGAGAAGTGTCCCATCCTCTTCTACACTGGCAGAGTAGAATTAGTATTTTTCCCCTTAAATATTTGTTAAAATTCACTATTGAAAAACTCTGAATATGAAGTATTTTCGTTGAAAGATTTTAGACTACAAATTTAAGTCTTTTAATAGATATTGAATTAGTCAGGTTATCTTTTGTTAAGCGAATTTGGATAGATTGTATCTTCAAAGATTTTGTCCGTTTCACCTAAGTTGTCAAATTTTTTGGCACAAAGTTGTTTGTTGTTTTCTATTACTATATTTTTACTTCTGTAGGTTCTATAGTGACGTCTCCCCATTCAGTCCTAATATTGATAAATGTACTCCCTTGTTCCTAATCAATGTGGTTAGAAGTTTATTGATTTCATTGCCTTTGTTAAAGAACTAAGTTTTAGTTTCCTCAATCTTCATTACAGTTTTTTTTCCCCATTTAACTGATTTATCCTGTTATCTGCACTTTTTTTCTTCCTTCTGTTTACCATAGGTTTCATTTGCTTTTTTTTCCACCTTCCCTAAGGAATATGGAAAATCATTAGTAACAGATCTTTCTCCATCTCTAACATAAGCAAAGAATGCTATACTTTTCCCTTTAAGCTCTGCTTCGGTACATACTACAAATTAGGATTAAGTTGTACTTTTATTGTCATTCAGATGGAAATATTTTAGAATTTCCCTTTTAATTTGTTCTTTGACCTATGAGTCATTTAGAATTATACTGTTTAAAGTTCAACATAATTTTCCACATATCACTCTGCTACTTATTTTCAGTTTGACTCTGATATGTTCATAGATCATCCAGGAATGAATTCAATACTTTCAAATGTACTGAGACTTGATTTATGCTGATTTGTGTTTGGATTCCATATCACTGTGTTATATACATCTTGGAAACTACTTCCATTGAGTTGAGTCAATAAGATTCATTTATTTCCTTGCTCTAAATAATTACTATCCTGCTCTGCCCTTTGCCTCTTGTCCAGTGTCTGAAAACTGCAGTTTCTAATATTTTGTCTGGTTTTCCTGTTTAAAGCAAGAGGGTAAATCAAGTTTCTTGTTTCCATCACGACTAGTGGTAAAGTCCTCTATATCATTTTCAACTTGAAATAAAAAAATCACCTGTTTACCAAATCGTGTTCAAACAAGAGACAAACAAGAGACATACATGATGGAAGCTCTCAGACAATCTGTATACGACTTCCAAAATCTGTAGTAGATGTTATGGTTAAAAACTGTAAGATGAAAGAATTCACACATTCTTATATTCTGCTCTAAGTTATATTTTTAGTACCAAAAGTAATTGATTTGAGTTTCAAATTTATACCTTGATCCATGGACGTATCATCTAAGATTTTGTGCCCCTATTATGAAATGCAGGATTTATGATTTCTATGCTGGAGCTTTATTTTTGTAGATATGATTGTTTTAGTGGGGCAGACCCTTTGGAATTAAGAAATAAAAGAATGTGAATGAGTTCTAAATTCAAATGAATCGTGTTTTAATTTATTCTAGTCCATTTTTTAAAATTCATAAAATATTTAAATCTGGCTTGAGCCATCCATGCAATGTTTTGAGATTTTCCTTTTAATCTCTAGATGAGAAGTTCTCAACATATCTTTGCATTATATAATGATTGACATTAAACCTTAGACGAAAATCATAAAGACCCAATACATGTCTTGTTCACTTCATCACTATTAGTTCCTCAAATTACTGTCCCCCATAGAGCATTCGAAAATTGCTAAGTTATTAGCATTATACGACTACATTTAAGCTGAAAGTCGGCTTTTTTTAAGGTTGGATATAATGACATCTGGCATTGTAGTTCTTCGTACTTTCACATCCACACAAACACACACAAACTCGCATTTCTCTTCCTCGATAATCCTACAAAGATGGCGTTATCATCCCCGTTTTTTAAGTGTTAAGAGAAGCAAAGAATTATCAAGCAACTTGCCCAGGTTCACACAATCACTAAGTCCCAGGACACAAACCCATCACCTCATTTCCTGACCACATCGCTTCATCCTCCTCAACGGCTGGCTAACAATGACCTCAATTAAGGGCATCAGACCAACTTCTGAGATTTCTCCTTTTTTACACAGTAACCTTGGACACTACTGTTTCTTAATGGTCTCTCGGGCAAGTCTCCCTTTGGTCACCACTCGAGGGATATTCACATTCACGGGCGTGGCCTGTGCCACGATAAGCTGATGTGCCCGACAGATTCTCATCTTCCAAATGGTTCCGCTGCTTAAGTGGACCCCAGTCTAGCCTTAGAGACTCTGGGCCCTCCCGTGCCTTACCATTCCTCCCCTGCTGGTAATTTCTTATCAGCCTTCTGCTTTCCATCGTTCAGAGCCAAGTCTCCAGATTTCAGCCTGCGAGGCTGCTGTGAAAAGAACACTTTCTTCACTTGGCTTCCAGGATATCTCCGACTGTCCCTTGTCCATCTTACGTGCTATATCATCTCTCCAAACCCTATGTACTGAATGGCTCCAGGGCTCACACAGTGGACCACGTCTCTCTTCTCTCTGCTCTTCACCCGAGAAACTTCATCCGCTCTGTGACTTTAAATGATATCTCTGCTAATAACTCCCAGATGCTACCTCCAGCCAAGGCTGCACCCTAGAAGTCTGACTTGTGTATGTAACTGACTACTAAACATTTCCGCTCGGATGCCAAAGAAACATTCCACACTTAACACATCCCAAACGGAGCTCCTGGTACCCCCGAAAGGTGGTTCTTCAGCTTCCTTATCTCAGAAAGTGGCACCTCCCCCTTCCAAGCGCTCAAGTCTGACGGCTGCCTTTCTCTCCCCCAGCACACACAATCCGAAACAAAATACTTCGGACTTGACCTCCAAAACAAGCTCTATGCAGAATACGACCACTGCTTCCTGTGTCCACTGTGAAATTCCTCATCCGAGCCAATACCATCCCCAGTCTAGTGCTCCCACCAGCCCCCCAAGTGGTCTCCCTGCCCTGCATCCCACCCACCCGCTGTTCAGTCTATCCTGAGCACAGCAGCCAGGGTGACGCTGCTAAGTCACGTTAGATCGCATTGCTCCTCTACTCAAAATCTTCCAGCGGCTTCCCACCTCATTCAAGATAGAAGTCGACATTCTTAAAGGCTCCGAAGGACCTGCCCCTGTCACCTTTCCTGACCTCACCTCCATCGCTCTCTCCTGAGGTCCACTCCGTCGGGTCATGCCGGGCCCCTCACTCTTGCTCTAACCTGCCCAGCGCGGCCTCCCCAAAGGGCCTTTGTGCTTCCTCTTCCCTCTGCCTGCAACACCCTTCCCTCGGTTACCCACACAGCTTGCCCCCCGGCCTCCTGTAAGTCTTCGCTCAACGGGGCCTTTTGAATAAGTCACACTCCAGCCAGGAAAACAGAAACCATCTTAGGCAGCTCAAACGGAGAACATTTAACATAGGGAATTGGTTGTAAAGGCATCGTGGGAACTGATAAAGAGATAGAATGAAGGACGGGGTCTGGCAGAGCCAGAAGGAAGAAGGCACGATGCACAGAGACGAGCAGAGCTAACAAGCTGGGCTGGAGCCACGACCTGTCCTGTGCTGTGCTCTTCAAGCGAGAATTGCCAAAGAGTAACACCTGCTGCCCGCTGGGGAGCAAGAATCACCACCCTCCCCAGCCTGGAGGTGTTAACATGGTCTTCTCTCTTCCTCCAGCCTCCTCAGCATCTGCTGGGCCCTCCCATCCACACATCCTAACAGGAGCCCAGCCGGTCCAGGGCCCGGGGAGTTTTTCTGACTCCCTAACTGTTGCACAGAGAAGGAAAAGGGGCAAACGTGAGGCTGAGAGACGACAGGTAAATGTCTGGCACACCTGGTTACCTTGACGAACATTGCAAGACCCCTTGCCCACCGAACCCGTTCCTCACCCGTTTTATAGTTTTCCACATCCCTTGTCACCATGCGACCTCCACCCTATCACATCAACTAGTTACTGTCTGTCTCCCCTGATGGAATGTGACCTCAGCGCCAGCTGAGATTTCTACCTGTTTTGCTTATCGGAGTGACCCCAGCTACTGAAACTGCTTCTGGTACGTGATGTGCACCCAGTAAATACTGGTTGAATTATTAATGAACTGGACCTCTGCTTTTGTATTCGAATGAGCAGAAGCTAGAACTCTACATGTGCTGAAGCCAAGAACTACAGTGGCACAAAAATCAAAAACACAAATGAGAACGACAATTTTTAGTTACCTCCTGAGAGCTACCAGGAGTGCTCAGTCAGCCATTCCTGGTGTCAGGGTCTGGCCTCGCTGATTTCAGTTAATAGGGTGTGGAGTCCACCTCATAGGTGTCCAGAGGTGCTTTCAAGGTGGGGATGGTCACATTTGTTTCACCACAATCCGTCATACAGCTGGTTGAAGGAATCCATTCATTTTGGCACACTGGCACACATGAATGAGTTTCATTCATAATCAAGAGTTGGATTATGAATGGAAATGCTTCCTGCCTCATGCAACACACGTGACCAGGCTCTCGGAAGCCCGCCCTCGGGTCACGTGAGGGAAATGGGAAAGTAAAAGAGAAATTAAACGTAGCTCTTCCGAAAGCCACAGTCGACCTCTGCCTACTTTCCACGCCATACTGAAAAAACTTCTGGAAAATCGAAAAGTTAAGGTGTTGATTAAATTAGTAGACAAACTACATGAGATTGAGGAACCTCATTGGCATCTTTGTCACATTAGAAACAGAAAAATTTCAGCACTGCTCTCTGCTGGAGTTGCCTTAATGCTTTGCCTTTCAGATGGAACCGTGGTTGTTTATCTTGCTTTGATATTAAAAGAAGGCAAGAGGTCATAAATCCAAGAAAAATACTGCCTAATTAAAACTTTATTCTCGCTACATTTAATCTCCAACTCTACCTCATACATAAAACAAGGACAAGATTTCTATCTACCATCAGTGTGAGAAACGGATGAATTGCCCATTTAATGCTTAGAAAGACTATTGTATGCTTAAAGATAAATAAAACACAATTGCATACCATCTGAGGCCAAATGAAATGAATGTTGAAATCGGAATCCTGACAATAACGTTACAAAATCATATTCCCAATTTTACGGCAATCGCATTGAACTGCTTCACTTATAAAGTATTCCATTTGCAGTCTTAAAATAATGAAAACTATTTCCCTACCGAGGCAAATCAATGAAAAGTTGGAAATTTTATCTGAAGATAAAATATAGATATGTTCACTCTTACAAATTATTTCATTAGTGGCCCTAGAACACAAAAGTAATACAAAAGTTATTGTTAATTCTCAAAACTCAATAAACCACTTTCAGAACCTAATCATTGTTTATAAAAAACATGCGACGGGGGTCGACTCAGCTCTTATCAATCAAAGATCCACAACGACATAAGAGGGCAACGCAGGTATTGGAACCAGTTCCAATAATTAACGCATAGTGGTTTTATACTGCATTTTCTTCTGACACCTCTATGCATTCGTGAATAATCATTACATACCTACATTACAGAGTTGAAAAGTGGTATTTTTTTAATATTTTATTTTTTTCAGAGAGCAAACTAACAACAGACTTTCAAATCAAAGATGTATCCTCGAATGTAGTTTTTAATGTAAAAAACAAGCAGTGTTGCTTCATTTGCGAATAGGTTTGAACATTATACCCATGCAATTTTGACATTACATTATATGAAACGTTGTCATATGTATGATGACAAAAGTCAAATTATTTATGGGAGAGTGGACTTTTTAAGGATCTAAACAACACTTTTCCTCCCAAAGGAAACTCACAGGAGAATAACTCATATTCTGTTATAAAATCAAAGAGATTCACACTTGGTTTACATAAATTTTAGTTTTTACAGAGAAAAACATTAGGTTCAAGACAGTTTTCAACAATTGGTATGTCTTGCTATACTTTAATCAGATTCATATGAAAATATTAAAATTAAGTATTAAAATCAATTTCATGCAATCTATTTTTAATTAAAATGAATTTGCTAATTCTTCCTTAGAGAAAGTAGGCCACTGTCATGCAGTCCTACACACGTGTGACATAAAGGACAAATGGCAGATCTGAGACTAGATGAACAGGGAGAACTTCTAGAAGCAATTTTGCTCAAGGTTCACGTACTCAAAGACTGGAATCTTACAGGGACTCAACAAATCATCTATTGTAGCCTCTGCAGTAGTGACAAGGGTCCCAGATCCTAGAGAAAAGGAGAAATCTAGCTAGGGCCATGACACCAGACAGTCAAAACCTGGAGAGAAAATGGAGTACCATGGGACATGCATGGGGCCATGGGACATCCAACGGGGCCACAGGATATGTATGGAGCCACGGGATTTGCATAGACCACGGGACATATATGGAGCCGTGGCACCAAAATAACCCCTTGGGGCTCCCTTCTGGTGTCCCCACCCTTGTTTTCTAAAAGGCTATAGTTCACTGTGCCTTCAAGGGTAACTGAGGCTGGCCAAGTTATGCCCCAAGGGGAGCAAGTGGCAGGCCAAGCAACACCAAAGCTCCCAGGGACAGTAAGGAAGTCAGGGGAAGAGTGGCGAGAGGTAGGACAATGGGCAGTTAGGCAGTTAACAAGGACACAGGAAATGTGTGCGGGGCCATCTTACAAACTGGTAGAAAGACAGCCTCTCAGAGGCGGAGAGAGGCTGGCACTTCCAGTGAGTTAGCACAAAGAAGAGCCAACATAGAGTTGCAAAACATGTCATATATTTTTATTGTCAACATTTAATAAATTAATACCTTCCTGCAGACATGACTACAATGAAATCTAATTATGTGATTTAAAAGAAAAATATGGGACCCATGAAAACTACTCATTCACACTGTGGTGTGGGACCAGGACCCAACTTTAAAATCCTGCATTGGATCCTTCCGGTCATGGTCTTTCAGTTGCCTAAGGCTCCACGTCGGGACAAAGGCAGCTGTTTAAATTCAAATGACAAGTGCTGTTCCCCAGTCCCGCCCCAGCGATGTCCCAAGCTGGAGTGCCCATTTTGTTTCCTTTAAATGCCCTTCCCAGATCTGGGGCCAAATGTGGCTCTCCTCTCTCAAGCGTCCCTACAGATCTCCCTTAAGTTCCAAAACAATCCTCTGGCCAATCAATGAATCCATAGTAGGAAGACGCTCAACAGGAACACTCAGGAGTCAGGGAGAAAAATCGGAGGGCTCCGAGGGTAGAATTCACAGCGCACTGCCCGATCCTGCAGGCAGGAGTGATTTTAGGCATTCACGCGAAGTGCTGCCAGCTGAGACACTGCAGAAAGGCCTCCTCGTCGGTCACAACAAGAAGGCTTTAAGGCAGAGAAAACGTGAGTGTGGCATGACTCACCTCACCAGCGGTCCGCCCCTGTGCACAGTGTGCAACCGCTCCCCATAAACCAAGTCCAGTAACCAGAGGACACTCTCCAAGTAGCTGGGGGAAACCTTAATCAATAAACAAACAGAAGCGGAATATGGCACTATCGCTAAGTGGACATTAAACATTTAAAAGTCATTTCGGAGATGGTTATGAGACTCCATAAGCACGCTGAGAATCGTGCTGTCTTGAAGGGTCACCCTCTTTATTGGAACAGACTTTTAAGCAAACGACAAGGCCAGAGTGTTAACGGTGTGTCCGTAATGGGCTGGGGTGTTTACAGCCCCTGCACAAGCACAGAGAAATATTCCAGAACATGCAGTCGAGGGAGTAACCTTGCGAACACAGCAAGCCATTAGAGCGCGTTGAGCAGTGAACTCCGCTAGGCTAGAGAAGCCCCCAGGGGTAAGATATTTTACTGAGGCTGGGAAAAACGGGACTGCCAGTATCTTCTGCCTGGCCAGGTAAATCAAATCAATAAGGCAGGGGAGGGGAACGAAGAAGGTAAAGAGGGTCAATTATATGGTGACAGAAGGAGGCTAGACCAGGTGGTGAGCCTGCGACGAAATATACAGACGTATTACAGACAGTTCACCTGAAACTTATATAATGTTATTAACCAGTTACCTCCCCCCCAATTTAATAAAAAAAAATTTTAAAAGTGATTTAAAAAGAAAGACAATATTGGAAAAAAGACTTTGGTAAAATGTGCTTCGTTGCATGAAGACATCACTGTGGCACCTGGTCCACTTCATTAGCAGCCTCTTGAGCAGAGTGACCGCCAACATGGCACGCTAAGTCGAGAAATGTTAAAGGCAGGTGAAAACCAAGACTTTAAAAGTCGCGATTCCCCACTCCTTCCAACATTTCTCTCTCATCAGAGTTTCATCGTGCGTTACACAGAAGTGGTCAGAGAGCATTAACAGGGGCCACCTGCTCAGCTGTAACACGAGCCATTTCAAGGGCGGACTTGGCTGCCGGCATCCACAGGGAGTCTTTGGTGTGCGTTTTTGGTCACCAGTCTTATTCTTTCTTCAGAGAAGCACTTCCTTCCTAAAGCTCCCACACTCTTGGCCCTTGGCCTGGCTGCCCCTTCTCAGCTGAGATGGAAACGCTCCCGGCCATCGCACCCACTAACTTTCCTGCATCCTGGGTGCCCTGGCCGCCCTCCCTCCAGGCTCACCGGAGCTGGAGTCTGCTTCCTATAAACTAATCCCCTGCCTGTGCCCAGTATCCGACCCCTCCCACGGCCCAGGGACTCTGCCTAATCAATTGATCTCCCCCTCTCTCTTCTTTCTTTAGCCTCTTCCTTTACCTGGCTTCTTCCCATCACCATTTAAGGATGATTAAGTAATGTTCTCTTAAAAGCGCCTTTCCTCATGTCCCTTCTGGCCGAGACAATGATCCTCTCCTTTTATATCTATTGCTTCATCCCATGTTTATCCCTCTGCTCATCACCTCCTGGATTCCTCCTCCTGCACTGCCCTAAATCTGCTCTAATAAATGCTATTCGTTATGGGTTGAATTGTGTCCCCCCAAAAGATACCTTGAGACCGAACCTTAGACCTGTGAATGTGTCTTATTTGGAAATAGGTCTTTGCAGATGTAATTAGTCAAGATGAGGTCATCCTGGTTAGGATGGGCCCTAAATGCAGTATGACTGATGAAGCCAAAAAGAGGCACACAGAGAGAAGACCAGGTAACTACAGACTCAGAGATTGAAGTGATGTGTCTACACGCCAAGGAACACCAACGAATGCTAACGACGACCAGAAGCTAAGAACAGGCAAAGAGGGATTCCTCCCTGGCGTCTTTGGGGACAGTATGGCCCTGCCAGCACCTCGATTCCGGAGCTCTGGCCTGCAGAACTGTACAAGAAGATATCTCTGCAGGTTTAAGCCACCCAGTTGGTGCTATTTCGGGACAGCAGCACTAGGAGACAAATACACCACTGCGTAAGGATTTTAGGAGGCGACCATCTGTCCCAGTTTGCCCAGAACATAGGACTTTCAGTGCTAAACCCAGGGAAGTCCTAGGCAAACCAAGATGAGTTTATCACTCTACCGTCTAGCCCACATCTGCCTTGAGCTCCGCACCGCTGAATACTCTGATGGCTACCTCTCTCGAAAAGTCCCATGATGCCTTGCTCTCAACCAGATAATTCCATCTGATGCTGGGGAACTCAGCTTTCTCCATTTAAAAGCATCACGCTCCTCACACCTGCTTCCCCTTCTTTCTTCCATATGGAATAAACAGCCAGGACCTTGGGGATCGTACTTAGTGCCTCTTCCTCCCTCCTGTCCTACATCCATTAAATCATCAAAAACACCCCCTGTGGATTTCTAGAATCCACCTGATTCTTTACGTTTCTGCCACCGCTCCCTCGGCTCAGTTCCTGCTCCCTTTGATCACAGCGGCAGCCTCAGAACGGGCTGTCCCTGCCACCGTTTCGCCGTCCTCCAAGCTGAGCCGGTCCAGACAGACAAAGACTTCTTAAAATGCCTTGCAATAGCACGCGTCATGGATCCCCATTCACTACTACACCTCCTTTCCGAAACTGAAGCTAAAACTGCATGACTCCCCGTCCACAACCGTTGCCAGGACTGCTATGCTCCACCCGCCTCACCTCGGGGCTTGGGCACTTGTTCTCCTCTCCTGGGAATGCCTCTTCTTCATGAGCTTCGTAAGCACCTTCTAACAACCATTAGGGACTCAGATCTGGCATTGCCTCATCCTCGAAACCTTCCGTAACCACGCTCCCACAGCCCAGGCTGTCCGATTCGGCTGCTCTCTCCCGGGGTCCCACGGCACCCAGCAACGACGCCAGTGGACGATAACGCAGTGGTCCTGCTGCTTTGTATTCCTAAGATATTCTCAACTCTTAACGGAGACTGTGTTTTTTGCCTCTGTCACCTCAATATTTAGCACAGGCTGTGGTACATAATAGGTGCCTATTAAATGTTCGTTTTACATTCACTCCAAATTAAAAACATGTAAATTGAAAAGAAGCTGAGATGCCATTTATAAACTATGAGATGAGCCTGAATCCCAAAGCCTGACGGCAAACTCTGCAAGAAAGGCTGGTGGGAAACAGATACTTATACGCAGGGCAATGAGGATACAAAATGGAGAAATCTTCATGCGTGGAAATTGGGCGACATCCAGCAAAACCACATATGGATGCATCCTTGGACTTAGCAATCCCACTTTAAGAAATCTCTCCCAATGGTACTTGCAAGAGGTGCTACTCGTTGTAACACCATCCGTGATCACAAACGACAGAAAATAACCTAACCATCTCTCAGTGGGGGCTGTTGAGTAGATTGTGGTCATTACACAGTGGACAGCTACATGGCTCTGAAAAGGGGTGGCACAAATCTATGCTACTGGGAACTGGCCTCCAGGATATACGATTATGTCAAAAAATGCTACAGAGAAAAGTTTGTACGCATGTGCAACTTTTTATCTAAGAAAGAAAGATAAGACTGTGGGAGGGATGATATTTTCATATTAAAAAAGAAGTATAAGCCATAAACTGTAAGTAAAAGGTTAGCCAAACGCAGAGAGAATAGACAGGGTCAAGAAAAGAGGGAGCAAATCTAAGTTTCTCTGACACCCTCGTTTCATTAATTTGACCTTGAACACTACATAATAGTATAATGTAAATTTTTTAAATTTCTAAAAATTACAAGCAAAATTAAACAAATAAAACTAACTGGGCTTTCAGTTGGCATAACCATACAAGGGGAAATTATTTCAAGTGATTTTGAGGCAACAAGTTTGCTTTAATGTCCCCCCCAAAATTTATAGCCCCATGACTGAAAGAAAATAAAATCCTCTTAAAGGATTTTCAGCAGTGGAAATCAACAAGAGTTGCATGTCACTGCTATTCTGAAACAATTGAGCATCCATTTCCGGAAGAGGCGAAGAATTTTCACGCGGGCCTGCAGGGACTTGGGATTCTGTGTGCGAGAGAGAAAGATGTAGCTGAGAGATTGAAGAGATTCAGAAAACTGGAGAGGCCTGGAGATGAGATGGAAGTCCCCAGAGGAACTCACGGTTCATCTTTAAAAACATTCTCCTCGGCTCTGCACACTGAAAACAACTAACTGGGTGCCTCCGTGCTCGAATCAGCACAAATGGTCGCCTCTCAGGTCTACGAAAGGAAATGGACATGGGAAGGCAGGAACATCTCGCTGTCCCAGAGAGAAAGCAAACTAACGTGGGTTGTCTCACAAGAACTCGGGAGCCAACTTCAAGAGGCTCGCATGGGCTTAGAACACGTTACCATCTCTAAGAATAAAAGTTGTAATTGCTTGAAATATATCAAAAATCAAAATCTATGTATTAAATCTATGTATACAAAAACAAAAAGCAAATGTAACATCTTTTTATCCCCTTTGGATAATGTTGGAGAACTAATGAACTAGTCTCTTTAAAAAAAAGGGATAAAGGGAAAAGAAAAAAAAAAACATTATTCTGCCAGACCTATATGAGTCGTCCCCTTAGAATATTCAAATAAATGATGAGGGAATGTTACTTTGTATACAAGTATTCTTGCCATTAAATGAGGAAGGAATCATAAAATGAGGAAATCCAGTTTGGCACCCATGAATGATTCAGTAAAGTTAGGGAGTGATCATCAATCATCGCTAATTTTACACCTGGCTATTATCCGCCTCTAACGGAAGTACGCAGCACCATCGATGAAACAGTAGAGACAAAAAGATTTGAACTTGAATCTAAGAAGCCTCTTGCTGTTACTACTATTCTACAGAAATATTTGAGGCAGAAGAACATTCGATTGACAGCAATAGAATGCACTTGCCAAAATCCAGACCGTGGGAAATTCTAAAGGAGAAAGAGCTCAGGTTTTTGTTTTTGTTTTTGTTTTTTAAATAATTAATTTACAAGGGGAGCAACAACAACAACAAAAATAAATAAAAGATTAAAAGACACTCAGAAGATATATCAACCATTTGCAATGTATGAACTCTATTTAGATCTTGATTCAATCTGTTAAAAAAATGCATAAATATTCATGAGTCGGTGAATGGGTGTCCGATGATTTTATGGAATTATTTTGGGGAGAATCTTTGTCTATTGTGATCGTGGTGTTGTGAATTCTCTTTCTTTTATAGTTATGGATTGAAATATTTCAGATAAAATCATATGATTCCCTGAATTGGCTTCAAAATAATTTGGTGGGTGTGGCGTAGAGCATGGGTGGAAATATAAAAGAAAAATGGTGGTCGTGAATTAATAAAAGTGAGGGCTGGGTATTCCTTAGACAAGGGGTCCCCAACCCCCAGACTGTAGACTGGTACTGGTCCGTGGCCTGTTAGGAACTGGGCCGCACAGCAGGAGGTGAGCAGCGGGCCAGTGAGTGAGGCTTCATCTGTATTTGCAGCCGCTCCCCAGCACCAGCATCACCGCCTCAGCTCCGCCTCAGATCATCAGGCATTAGATTCTCATCCGGGCACCGGTTCCTGGTGCCACAAAAGTTGGGGACCACTGCCTTAGACTATTCTTTCTATTTCTATACATATTAGAAACTTTTCCTGATACAAAGTTTAAAAAAAATAACAAAACATAAAACTATTATTGGATACATTATGAAAAAACAATGTATGGTTAATTGTACTTCGCTTGATAATATAACTGTGAGTTCCTTGAGGACAGAGACAAAGACTAATTTATTTTTCATTGTGAATGCTGAGTGCCCGGAGTGAAAAGAACCCTAAATAAATTTTGATGAATGAAAGAACAAATGAGTGGATATACATACTTCTTAATTAGTCCTACAGATTCATGGAGATACAGAGACATTAAACCAACCTGGCCTGCCATGCGATGCTCGGACAGAGACAGAAGCATGCGTTTAATGGCAAGACTGAGGTTTTGTTGGGAAATGCTGAAGTGAAGAATTTTTTATTTTCCTTGATTTGGGTGTTATTTCTGTGGGTCGCATTTTTATCGCCATGTTTATCCCCTGGTTCAAACGCCTAGGATGTTTGCAGCACCTAAGTCTCAATGGTGGGACTTTCCTACCCATGATCACTCCGGTTTTGAATTCTTCTTGAGACAGTGATCAATTTCTAGAAACGAAATTCTTACAATGGAGGATTCTGTATTTTTGCTCCTGTTTTAAACAATGTCTAAAACAAGAGCCACAGAATAATAGAGTAATCAGCACGGCTATCCTCACTGAGTATAGAAGGTAGTGCCTTGGCACTCGGAGCATGCGTGTCCCTTACCTTTATAGGAGATGACCGGGTGCTCTGCTCGCTGGCACTGCAAAGCGTCTGTTTCTGGCTGGACAAGTCTCCAGCACCCCAGGCTTGAGAACAGCCACGCGATGACGCAGGTCCCCTTCATGGTGGCCAGGAGGCCTTCGACTCTAGGCACCTGTCTTCTACCCGGAAGCTTGTCTTCCCGTCATGTGGAGAAAGCGCCTAGAACACACACAGGAGAACAACTGAGTGACCCCGAGTTCAGGTTTTCTGGTGGTGGCCTTTCGGGAAAGCCCCAGCACTACGTTGAAAAAAGAAAAAACAAAAAAGCTTAGAGGACTTAGCCAAGCAGACTTTTTTCTAGGTGGCACGTCAGATATGTGAGGATATATGTGTGTCTCAATAAGGACCACTTTTTCTCTCAATGATTTTATGAGATAACCCACTTATTAAGAAGGGAGAAGTGTTCGCGTATAAGCTCTAGCGAGACATCGCGGCCACTCTTAGTGCAGTCTGAGAGCTGTGGCCGGTCTTCCCGCAGAACGTCATTTTCATTCCCTCTGGCAAACACAGACCTACCTATATGTGGAAACCCCAAGAACCACTGGCCTTCCTTTTAAGAAATAAGGCTATGACCATTGCCTTTTACTAATTAGCTGATTAACAGTACACTACCCAACTCTTAAAAATGGTCCACGTTTGGTGAATTTATCCTAGGAAATTGATAGATGACCTGCCCGCAATGTTTCTGGCTGGAAATCAGGTGTGAATCAAGTAAAATCGATATCAAGCACCTACGGCGTGAAATGAAACGATGGTGTTGGGAGCTCTGAGACTGGGTAGATGATGAATGATTTAAAACATTAATACGCTTTAAAATAAGAGAACTCTAGTTAGTTGTAACTCTAACTATAATCCAAGCCGTGAGGAAGCCATCACAGGAAGCAGCATGCTGTGGGAGCCGAGACGGCTCTGCTGTCATTTAGAGGGATCGAGGACGTGTCCACAGAGGGGCGGACGTCTGGGTTTAATGCCGGAGGACAAGGAGGGTTTCAACGATGGGGACCTCTGGGAGAACACTGAGTGCCAAGGGAAGAGGATGAGAAGATCCTCTGGCCGGACAAGAGGAGGCGCAGGCAACGCGTTTGGGGCGAGGCTCACTGTGCTCGGCCCAGACACGGGGAGACGTACAGGGGAGTGGGAAGCAGCTCAGCGAGTAGGTCGGAAGACTAAACTCAGGCCCGAGGTCTCTATTCTTAGGCAACGAGCTAGCATGCTGTATTAATATTACAGTAGAAGAAATGCTAATGAAATTATTCTCACAACAGTGCACCTCGGAAACCAGGTAGAGAAGAGCACAGGGGTGAAGCTGACTCGGAGCCAGTGCAATTGTCCAGAAGAGAAATAAATAAAGCTGTGACTTCGAGTTGTCTTAACAGGAATAAAAATTCAGGCAAACACAGCAAGCCCTCAGTGGGATGGGGAAGGGAAAGCATGGCAAATTAATTAGGGCCAGAGATTCTCTGAACTTCCTCCCTTGGAAAGGGGGGTCCACGACCCCTCTGTTGAACCTGCACCGGCTCTGTGACTGCGTGGCTCGATCAAATACGACAGAAGTGATGGTACACTGGCTTCCAGGCCGGAACCTGGGAGACAGCCAGGTTCCACTTCCTCTCTCTTATAACGTGTCCTCTAGGCGCTGAGATGCCAGATCAGAAATCCAATACACTAAGACCTCCGTATAGGAGGCCGCAGAGAGGAGCTCCTAGCAACACTCCCTTTGAGCCCAGCTTCCCAGCCACCCACCAAGGCACCTGCTACGTGAGCAGAGCTGAAAGCCACTGAGTGACTTCGGGTCATAAGAGCGAAGGAATTGCCCAGTGGAGTCCCGCCCCAACCCACAGCCCCCAAAGTGTGACATGTAATGAAATGAGTGTTGCTCTAATATGCGAAATTTGGGGGAACAGCAAGCAAAGAGATATGGATGGACCCAAGATAGGGAGGAAAAGCCACTGTGAGGATGATAATGCCATTCATTTCAGTATGAGGATCGACAGAAGAATTTTGTTTAGAGGAGAACATGATCATTTCGTTTTGCGCATGTTGGGTTTGAGATGTTGAGAGAATATTTAAGGAAATGCAGGAGACTATTGAAAAATCCAGGCTGGGTGCTCAGGAAAAAAATATCAGAGACTACAGAGAATGTTTGGAAGGGTTAAAATCATGGGTATGGTAAATATTCAGCCGGACAGGGGATGAGAGGGAATAAAGGGGGAGGTTAAAGAGAATGTTTGTTGTTTGTCTAGAAGTTGTAATTTCAAAAGTCATCGGGCAGAGCTAAGAGAAAGAACACAGAGATAAAGCATCAAGGGGAAATGGAGATCGAGTCGGGCTGAAATATAAAACCACATTTTAAAAAGAGGCCTGGCCAACTGCAATCCAGGGAGGCAGCGAGAAGGCCAACGGCGTCAGTCAACAGGAAGTCAAAGATGAACCTGGGGCGACAGTTCAGCAGAACAAGAGACAGAATCCCCGTAGCAGGGAACCAAGCAGGAAACGGGGGGAGCGAAGGTGGAACAGACGGGGTGGCTCCCGGAATGGTAGGCAACCAAGGAAAATTCAGTGAAACCCAAGAGGCACGTAAAGATCAAAGTTAGGAAAAGTCCAGGGTAGGGAAAAAAAAGTTTACTCAATGGGGCTTCTTTTCTGAGAAGTGGTGAACGAAGAGGCTGTAGATTTAAGACAGAGAGGAGGTATGAGACAGAAGATCCAGGAAAAAGCAGAGGTGGGCAGTTGTTAGGGTCCCAGGAAAGAAAGTGTTTATAAAACAAAGGCAGGAGACCTCATCCTCAAAGGCGTCACATCTGCAAAGCCGACGGATGCTCCACAACTCCAGTCTCCAGGTAAATGCACGGAGCAGCCTTTCCTATTTTATCCTTCTCGCCCGAGACCTAGCACATGAAATTTCTCCAGATGATGTACCTTAACATTGGGTAACACGCGTTACAGGCGTTTGAGATGTAACTTAGTTCTTTTCAGAGCAAGGGGATTTGGGGTACCCTCACCAGCCCCTCACAGAGGGCTGCAGGTAGATTTCACTGCCCCACATCAAAACAGATCGGCCGTGATAAAAATAATATGGGAAGGGTAACGAAAGCACCAGTAAATCCTCAGAAAGTGCTAGCTCTGTGGCAGGCATGAGGCCACCCACTTACACCCATGCCTGGCACCCAGCGAGCACCCTGAGCAGCGTCTCTGACACAGTGTCGCCAACTGAGCAGCACTCAATCTCCTGATGTGGATGGAGGAAGTGGATGGAGTGGATGGAGGCACTGCCCCGTCCTGACCTCCACGACCGAGCTCAAGTCAACGACCCTGTAAGAGCGAATTCCTCTCCTGCAGAGTTTACAGTGTGTCGGGCCCAATACACAGACTCCCCTTCTGCCGCCCAAGAAACGAGTTACTGTTACAGGCCAAGTGTCGCGGGAACTGTCCGAAGTTACAAAGGCACCAACGCTCCCCTCAGTTCTAACGCCTTTGCCTCCAGAAAGAAAGGGAGAGAAAAGTTACACGGGGCCCCAAAACGTTCCTTCCCTGGGGTTTGGAAAATGGTGATTAGAGGAGGAGGAGATGCTGGGTCACGTGTTAGGGGTGGCTAAAACGGGACACGTCGCCAGACGGTGACGAGACGAAATTACACGTTCGCCGTGGAAAACGAAGGGAAGCACGTTTAAGGAGAATAGGTGATTTTTAGAAGTTTGTAATTTTCGCACAATAACATGTTACCTTTTTTCCTAAAATAAAGGTACTATAAATAGTCCTCGTGGTCAGGTGCCAGGGAAGGGTTCTCCCAGGCTTCATTCAGACAGGGGCTTTGGGGAGCATCCTGCCATGCCAGGCCGACTCCCTTAAAGTCCTTTACTCTAAATAGGCTTTGCTCTAAATACAGGTCTCTCCATTC
>NW_024351073.1:21272980-21278497 GCF_902729225.1 Pteropus medius | reverse complement strand
GCACTTTGGACATTTATAGCCAGATAATTCTTTGTTCTGTTCAGTGCATTTAGCGCCATCACTGGCCTCTGCCCACCAGATGCCAGCAGCTTCCGCTCCTTACTGCG
The DNA here is from genome assembly GCF_902729225.1 of Pteropus medius. Classification (NCBI taxonomy): domain Eukaryota; kingdom Metazoa; phylum Chordata; class Mammalia; order Chiroptera; family Pteropodidae; genus Pteropus; species Pteropus medius. The sequence goes on along the minus strand of NW_024351073.1, from coordinate 21,278,390 downwards.
TCAAACAAAATTGTCCCCAGACACAGCCGGTCACCCCTGGTGGAGAACCTCCAGTTTCTGTGTGTTACAATACCTCTCCCTCTCTAGAAATTGGATAAGCGATCATCACTTGAAAGATGATTTTAACATACACTTATGTAAGTCACCCAACTGAATTTGTATTGAGTCATGTCAGCAAAATTTCAATAAAGATGAAAGTCATGTTGATCATAACAATTTGCTGCATTGGGAAATACATTATGAAAACATTTTCAAAGGATCAATTTCAGTCAAAGTTGTTCTAATTTCATCCTACCACCTCTGGTAAATTAAAAAATGTATCAGGCAAGTGAACACTAAATAAACGATTTTACCAATAGGAAGATTTATTACAGCAGACCAATTTGGGTTGCAAAACAGAAGCCTTTTTGTTGTATCTACTTCAAAACCCCTGAAGACTTCTTTTGAGTTTCCTGATGTGGGAGGATCTCTGTATAAGCTCGATCTAAATAAGCAAAACTCTGTATATAAGTGCGTGTGCAATAAATAACATTTCCCATTCACACCCACACCACAAATGAATAGGCTTTAGGGAACAGAAAATAACTGTTCCTCTTGGTTTAAAAAATGCTGTCAGATAAAAAAAGAAATCAAAACAATGAACACTTACACAAAACGTTTTGCTTAGGGAACAGAGTCTAACTAGTTATTAATAAAACCGTCCAAAATAAGCTTAACGGATGTCTTTCCAGAGGAAGCCTCTGGGTTTCTACTGAGCCTTAGACTTAACCATGAACTTGGAAATGGTCTGATGCATCGGCACATTTCAAAGAGGCCATAAAAAAGGACTTCCTTTGGGGGCAGGACAAAAGTCAGAGAGGACTCAGGAAGCCATGGCCCACACCCTCTGGCAGCAGAGTTTTTAGTATCAAAGGGGTGAAGCCCAAATGGAGGCGAGTAGCACACACGTGCCCTTCAGTCACGCGAAGTCGCAGCTTGCTGTACCCCCGGCCAGGACGTACAGAAGTGGGTGGACGGCTCTTCTGAAACGTTTGCATTTGCAGTCACTCTTCCCATCTCTTGGCCCTCATCCATGGGGTCCGATGAACTGGTCACCCAGACTTAAGCCCCAAGCCAAAGCGAGGGCAGCGAACCACTGAAGAATCATCGCAGTGCCCGAGCACACCACCTGCTCTCATCCCCACACACCCAGCACAGCCAAGCACAGTGAGTGTTGCACGATCGTCGGCTGCTGCCAGGTAAACAGCCCAGCCTTACTCAAAACTCTCAGGATTCCGCCACTGCATTCCAAAAAACCCCACTGTGCCCTTTCACCAACAAGCTCAGCTCCTCCCAATCCCACCTCCACTGCACAGGTGTCCCCCCAGCCCCTCCCCACCGGCCTGGCCAGGACCCTCAAGGTAAGCCTCGCACACTCAGGTGCACATTGCTGCTGCCGCGGGCCCCCCACGGAGCTGGCCTCCCCCTTCCGCACACACGGGGCCGCCCACTGCAGCCCACGTAACAGCTCCTTCCCAGCAACAACCCCGATGTACCAGTTAGTGTCCGCGTCCCCATCAGAGGTCGCACACATCGACATACGACCTTCCGCGTTCCTGCGTTTTGTCTCCTCCTTTTCGTTATAAGCGGTGTATGGGCCGAACGCATCATCACAGGCCCGAGCTCGTGTGTTCCAAAAGGCAGAATGGGCCATCTGAATGAATCGGAAGTCACAGAGCCAGTGGTCTGTGGAGCACTTAGAATTCACCCTTCCCTTGCACCGAGCAAGCGCCCTTGCAGGGGGGTTATTCATTCCCTTGGCAAAAATGAGACAGGAAGTGTGTCAACGACTCGCTGAATGTGGAAGGTAGGAGGGGAGGCCAACGTCTCGTCTCTCTCTTCACTTTGTAGCTGAGATAAGAAAGTTCAGGTTAAAGGCATCTCACGAGTCGCTGTAAGATCAAGTGTATAAAGGCCACCACGTCGATCGGATGAGGCCCCCTCCCCCGCCGGCCCTCGGCTCCCTCAGTGTCCCCTCTCTGGTGAATCGACACACTGACGGCCATGAGAGCAGACGGCCTGAGTCACCTCCGGGAACGCAGCCTTGTCTCCGGACTTAATCATGAGGGATGAACCCTTGGCGCAGAATCAAGCGGTGCCTTAGGGGACATCAGTAACCAACAAGCCACACTGAAGGATGTTACCTGTGGGCAAGGGATATAGCACTTCAACACAGCGGGGTAAAGAGGAAGAGGATACAGTGCGTGCACTTCAAGGTCACAGTTAAAAGCAGTCAAGGAAGTAAAAATCTATCTTTGATAAATATCAGATAGCAGTAGGAACCTTGGAAGAAGGAGACATTCTCTCCGAATGGAGGCAGAAGACAGAAGCTGTGGCCTATAAAGGGGTTCGAGTGAAGAGTGTTCTAAGAAACAGGAAGAAGCCGTCCAGGATCATCAAAGTCTGTGACATGTTCAAGGCTACGACCGAGGTACTAAATGAATTCACGTTCCTTCCTTGCCGTGGTATCAGATACTTTAGGTACCAAGCAGAAAATGAGATTCAACGAAAAATCAATAAAACAATAAACTTAGCTTAATGAACAGTGTTCAAAGAAATAGATTCTTCTAACCTTTTTCAAAAATAATAACCGAAACTCTCCTTCTTTGGGAAATCAAGTGAAATTAAAGTTTGCTTGTTACGGTGTTGGGCCTATAACAGAAAGCAGGGCATTCGCCAGATACAATGCATCTTCAGTTTTTCATACTTTTTTTGTAAAAATTGGATTCTTCTTACATTAGTTTAACCCATGTGCCTTGACTGCCAAGTTCTAGGCCAAAGAGGTTTAACATCAATGAGTGAGTAAAGCATTTTTTGGAACATGTCGATGAGTACAGTGACCACCCTTAACCACTGAAGCGCCACTGGCTGCCACCTCCAGGTGACTGGATAAGAAGCTGGCTTTGTGACTCACAGATTTTCATCATATCTGAAAGAGATGAGATGAAATTTTATGGCTATATAAAATGACCTCATGGTATAAAATGGGGAAAAAGCAAACATTAAGCTATTTTATATATTTCGATAATGGTTTGGCCGCAGTGACCTTATTTTACATCTCTCTTCAAAGGGAATTGTTATTACGTTTTTGCCTTTTTCCCCTTGTTTAGCTCCAGATAGCCTAGAGGCACCATAAAAATAAATGAAGTCCATTAGATAAAATTATTATTTACACAAAAGCAATATTAATTTTATCTGTCAGCAGGTTTTAAAACCAAATGAAAATTTATTCAATCTACTTCTGTGTTAACTAAACCAATAAGAGTCCTTTCCAAGAAAGAAAAACAACTTAAATAATGGGCCGTTCAAGGCAGCAACGGAGAATTTCTAAAGGACTTATTCAGAGACATTTCCTCAAGGCGGGAAACTCAAATGAACACAATAAGATAATCAAGTTATAAATGACCCTCAGGGTGTAAAAATTATTATTCATAGCGCCCATGTGTTTTTAGGGAGTGCACTTTCCCATGAAACAGAAGATGCAATGTCTTTGCCAAAACCCCTCAGCGCACAATGGTAGCCAGAAGAAGACACATCCTTCTCCTGGCACTATTCTGGTCAACATCACTAGTCACCTCCTGACTGTCAAACCCGGGGAGCTTACGCCACTGGACACCATGACACGTTGTGACCACTGACCTTTTCTCTCAAATAGCTCCAGAAACCCTCTCTTCCCTGGCTTCCTTAACATCTGAATCTTCCTGTGTTCCTGCTGTACCCAGAACTCTTCCGTGAAGGTGCACCCCCATCTCTCTTGAAGGTTCGTTTCTCCTCAATCTGCACACTCTCAATGACCCGCCTCGTCAGACGCACAGGACATTACATAGTTTCTAAAAACTGGCGGCATCCAAATCTGCAACTCTCTTCAACACCTATGTATATAATCCAGACCCATAAACCAAAAGAGACGTCTTCACATAAACAAGCCAGAGGCACCTCACGCGAAGGTGACCTCAATACCTGTCTTTGTCGACTGTCTTCTTTTACCTGCTTGCTCTCATGGTTAGCCACACCGCTTACGCAGACACCCACCGCGTAATGTGAGGACTCATCTCTGACTGGCCCTCTCTGATTTTTTCCCATTTTCCCCCCATCTATAGCTGGCCCCCCGACCTTGGAACTCATGCTCATTTCTACTCGAGCTGTATCACCCTGGCTACAACTACCTGAGTGCCTGCTCAACTCTCACACAAGTTTGTGAAGAACTCAACCACAATACAAGACATGGTATAGATAAACAATCACCACCTGAGAAATGAGATAATGCAGAAAAATACTGCAAGCCCACATATACCACTCTATATTCTAACAATATTTATGCTTCCATTAAAATGCTATTTATGGTCCCTTTTCTTCTATGACTCTGTTATTCATCGTAACAGATGTTCTATGCCTCTACTAAAATTCTCTTAACATCTGGTCCAAATACAAAGATTCCCATGGTTTTGAGAAATGTCCTTTCTAAATGTCATAATCTTTCAATTAATGGTCAAAGGGGTAAAGGGATTACTACAGGCAGACCAGGCAAAAGGAGGAATTCTCCTGGGCCTGGAAACATGAAAGCTCAGAAGCCATCGCCAGTTCATTGACCCTGAGGGGTTCGGCTAAAGTACTCGGCACGTGATAATTCACCAAAACCACTTAAAAAGTCAAAGGACAAAACAAGGAGGCTGTTATAATTCATAGCAGACAGAAATTCATCAAATACATTATTCTAAGATGAAAATGCAAATGCCTTGAAATATCATCAGGTAAATTTACAGGTGTGATAGATTTCTAATACATTGGGGAAAAGCAGACTATTTAATGAAAGGATCTCTGATTTAGTGTTTTCAGAGTTTTGTTGGGAATCACCCTTGTGTATGAGAGCTGGTGATATCTACTAGGCCCATTGGGACAGAATGGCACAGTTGATATATTTGAGTGCATTTAAATCTGTCACAACTTTTGGTCTAAGAGAAAAGAAAAACAGGTCTTAAGAGCACTAATTACTATTTTAGGTCAGTTTATTAAAAACAAGAATGAGAAATCCTCGCTAACATAAAAATTAACTATAGCTAGTAATACTATTTTGCTTATTGGAAAGTTATTAAGAGAGTGAATCATAAAAGTTCTCATCACAAGAAAAACAAAATACTGAGACAGATCATATCAAAATCAAAGATTCTACTTATCAGAGAATAGTAAAATATAAGAAACTGCGAAGAAGGTTATGTGATTAGGCACAGTATTAACACATCTCTTACTTTCCTGAAATAAACATGTAAAATAAGTATTTTCCTTCCTTCCTGTTTTATAGATACGGAGACAAGATGCAAGGAGGTCCCACAGATAAAGGGAAGAACTGACAGTTCTAACAGGTAAGCTCCTG
>NW_024351073.1:21254961-21272795 GCF_902729225.1 Pteropus medius | reverse complement strand
CACAGAGCTCATCACCTGTCAGACGGCACTTGCTGGCCTGTAGGTCCTGAGGTCCTTTCTCTAGATCTTTCCAAGATGCCTCCTTCTCATCGCTAGAGTTTCCCTCAGTCGTCACCTCCTTGGAAAGGCCTCCCCAGCAAGACCCACTAAGCACCCGTCTCTTACTCCATCACAGATTCTGTGATCCTTCTCTATGTCGCTTGAAATTGCTCAGTCAATAGATTTGTTTAAGGCCTGTTTAGCCAACTAGGACATAAACGACTGGAGGACGGAGCCTTGGTTTTGTTCACCCGACAACTCCAGGGCCTAGAAGGGACCGAATGACTAGGTCCTAGAGGGGACAGAAACTAGGAGAGTGTTTGTTCAAAGGATGGAAAAATCACTGTGAAGACTTTCTGCCAGAGCCACAGACTAGTGATTACAGCAAGTTTTAGGAGTGTTTCTACGGAGAAACACAAGTGTGCTCACAAGGAACCAGTCTGTTAGGTGAGATTTCAAAAGAACAAGTCGATAAAGACTGGAATTAGCTGCCACAGAAGCATCAGATGCTTAGTATGTAATGCGAGGCTAAGAAACGCAGACATGCTGCGAACATATGGTATTTTATTCTTCGGTTCATTAGTCTGAAATGTGGAAAGGTCATTCAGGGTACCACGGAGGTCTCCACGGCTGGAAAGTAATCCCCTGGGGTTTTATTTCTAGATTTCGAAATATCAAAAGCTCTGCCACGGTGGATATGATCATTAAAGTACAGAAGGAACGACTCCTAAACACAAGTCCAAAAAAAGGGAAACTCAAACCACATCGACGTGGCCAGTTTTCCCCCACAGCCGCAGGATGTCCAATGGCCTGTTTTTGCTGGGCGAAAGGTTAAGAACCATTGATGGTGTTCTTCGGCCTATAACACCCCAGCGGTCCACCCAGCGCTGGTTTCAAAGGGGCAGCAGTGCAGAGATGACAGGAACACGGTCCCCAGACCCGAACTGTCTGGGTCCTGGTGTTAGTTAGCACCAACGTGGTGACCTTACACCTCGGGTTCCATCGGCTGTAACATGGAGATAAAAGCCATGGATTAAAACATGCGAGTTGCTGTGAAAGGCTGTAGAGGACTCTCTAGCAAGTTTTAATACATATAAACAAGGAAGGACTATTTTTTAAATGTTTTTTAAATCTGGTTGGGAAAAAAAAAGTTTTTGTAACGACCAGATTAGTGTCTCCATCCGAGGAGACGACAATGAGAGCTGTGATGGGCGCCGTCTTGGCCTCGGGAGAGTCCCACGCCTGCCCACGTGGGACGCGTGTCAAAGACCCTTCACTGCAGCCTCGTTCGTGATAGCGAAGGAGAAAAACAAACAAACAAGAAATAATACGGGTGTCTACCAAGAGAACAGAAACTTTTATGATATATCATATCACGGGGAATATGAATGGACTCCAGCTACATAAATAAATATTAAATATTAAAAATACGCAACATGAACATTAGAAACATCATATTGAAAGAAAAAGTCAAGAATAATATAAAATATGGTAGGTCAGTATTCACCGAAAATAAAAAACAAGCACAACGAAACAACATTTCGAATGTGTTAAAACTACCTAAAAAAGAAAATAAAGCGAGGATGTGGAAAACGTCACCGCAGCGCTAACGAACGAAGGACAGAGGAGGCTCCCCACTGCACGGACGTCCCACGATCACGCCCCCACCCCCACGGAAGAGACCCCGCCCTCGCCCTCCCGGGCCCTGTGTCCCCACGGTGCCCTGCTGCCCGGAAGCCATTCCCCATCTGCGGTGTCTGCATTAGACCCTACCCCGCTCTGAGGTCCACGTCAAAGCCCAGCTCCTCCGTTCACGTGAACACTTCCAAAGCGAGAACCAAGGACCCTCTGCCGAGCCTCCTTCGGAGGCAGTTTGTCTCTGTGGCCCTCAGCTCACTCTGCCAGAGTCTGGCTTGTTCTGCCTTGTGACCTCGTGTCCTTACAGGGCCACATGGGAGGGGCTGAGCCCCACTCGTCCCTGGGGCCCCTCACGGCCCACCACAGTTTCTTGCATATAGGAAGCACCTAATATTTATTAAATGAATGGATCAACCACCCACTAACAAAGAGTGCAAAGCAGCATCAGGCTAATACAGGAAGAGGTTGCAGCAGGTGAGTTTGGGAAGTGTGGGAGTCATGTACATGAACTGGAAATTGAAAGATCACACTTTTGGCAGAGAAATGGAATAAAGTCTTCGGATAGAATTTACCGAGAGTGAGGATAACAAACGCATTTGCCTGTTTCAAATCAGAAGACCAAAGTTAGAAATCATAAGATCAAATAAACAAACAAGAAATAATACGGGTGTCCACCGAGAGAATGGAAATTTTTATGATATATCATATCACGGCGAATATGAATGGACTATTAAATATTATGTAGCTTGTAAAACCAAACTAGTTTAAGTAAACTTCTATATGCTGACATAAATATCCAATAATGACGTTGAATGAAAAAAAAAATAATGAAGTGTAGATATTATCTATAGAGAGATGAAGAAGAGAGAAGGAAAAAGGTCAAATTTTGACTAAATAAACCAAATGATTTCTATGTTTATATGTTTGTAGCTGAAAGAAAACTGTGATAACTCCTGGAGGTGGGGGGGGGCGGTTATTCCTCTATGTTATAAATTTTCAACAGGCATTTATTTATTTTTCAATTTAAAGAGAGTAAAAATATTGATGTTGAAAATAAATGAGTGACGTGGGATTTAGTTTAATGCATTAGCGAATGAGACTGGAGCCCTAAGGTCTATACTTAGATTCAGTTCAGGTTTAATTTACTGGGTCTAAGGGAGTCAGAGATATTATGGAGAAACAGTTGCTACAGAGCCGAACAGAAAGCAGGGCAGGTTTAAAGAGGGATGGTTAGAAGGGACAGTCACGGATCAAGCAGCGGCTAACTTCCCATAAGTATTGCCCAACCAGAACACGGAGTTCCCAGTATTGTCATTTAAAGTGGGGTGACGAATAGTTAAGACATGCAGGTGTCAGCTGACTCTGGGATGGACAGTTCCGAAACTGGAACCTCTGACTCCTTGACTTAACTAAATTCATTTTCCCCAGGGGGAAAATATTCTTCACTCTTGCCTAAGGAAATAAAATTGGTGTTATCATCCTTGACAGATAACCTGCATTACGCAAAGCTCTCAGCTTATACTGAGAGGAGAGGCTCGGGCACACAGGCATTGACAAACACTTTCCACCCTGGCACGGCCACACTGCATTTTCATCCTCTGAGATGCCACTGTAGTTTAGTAAACAGCACACACCTGTGACATTATTATAGGAAAGTTATTATTATAGCCCACATATGCGTTTTGTTGATAAGCAATAGATTGTGTTTCCGGTCGAGTACAGAGATGACAGTGATGTACCTTCCCTGACATCATATGCCTAATCTCGCTATTCTGGAAAATTCCCTCAGTTCTCTCTGATTATAGCCACAGTAGCACAAGAAGCAGCTCATCAACCACAGAGATGAGGCTGGAGGTGATGCCATGCGCTTTAATGCACAAACACGTCATTCTGGTAAGTCCAGTGTGTCTGGAGTACAACGCTCACACCTGAAGCCACCTCCTTGTTGTGGACCACAGGCCAATCTATCGAGTTCAGTAACTAATCGCAAGCATCACCTAAATCGGCAGGTTGTAGAAGAAAGCTAAGAAGTCCAAAAAAATTATCTGAGAAGTCCAAAAAAAATTGGTTTTCACCTTGTAGAATTCAATATTGCTTTAATGATTGCCGTTTTTAAAATGCAAATATGAGGCAGTTGGAGGCTATGGCTGCTTAATGAAACACACTTTTCTGATTTGATTCTTCAACACACACACACACACACACACACACACACAATTTTAAGGGGTTTAAAAGTATTCACGCACGTTCCCTGATAGTTTCATCCCTTGAACATATCAACAAAAACACACTCAAGTGTACCCCTCCTCGTCTGATTATCACGTGTTACAAATCAGGATCTGGAAGCTTCTATTTAAGGGGACGGAAACGGTTCTATACAAAGTAAGTACATCAGGAAGACAGGATACTATTTTTAAGAGAAATTTTAAGAACATGAGACATACTCAAGATATACTATTAAGTGTATTGGAAGAAAATTAAACTCTGCGCACGGCCTATAAACACACACACATAGACACACACTCACTAATGCGGGCTCACGTACATGCACACATACGAGTATCCTCATGGCGAAATACAAACACAAACCCAGGGCTCCTGGGCTCCGAGTCTGACTGCAAAGCTGATGCAGATTCCAGCGCGGCCTCTTGCTGGCTGTGTGCCCTCTGTGTCTGTCTTTAAGTGGGATAAACCTTCGTGCCTTTCTCAGAAGGTTGTGAGGATTTAACAATTTAATCAATGAGAAACACTTAGAGAACAATGCGGGCCCACGGCAAGCGCTCAATAACCGTTAAATGGGAACATGTGGGTCATCGCTGTTGTAATTTACATCTGGTAGAAAATACGCCCCATCCTTAGAATGTTCTGGGACACATGGCTCTGTGTATTTTTAATACTTTGGGGGGTTGTGTTCTTGCACGTTTACTGCAAATGGGCACATGTGATTATACCATCAGACACAATTTTGTATGTATTTTTTTGCTCAGAAATAATACAGAACAGTATCAAGATGACTTTCCCCCCTCTGACTCATTTCCATCAGCAGAGGACGAAGCAGCTCTACCTAACAAGCCTGGTCTCAGCACGGTGCTTGAAAATGCCGGCAAGATCAGGGGAGATGGTGTCGAAGACACCTGGGAACCTGAATTCTTTGATCCCATTGGGCTGGCTCACCATCTAAAGGCACCTCCCTAACTCAAGAGCATCTGAGTGGCCCTCTCTCTACAGATTGCTACTCGGTGCTATAATTAATTTCCAGAGAAAAATAAAATAGAACTAGATGATATTTCCAACTTCTCTAGAGGAAGTTCCACATGGCCAAAGATTTTATTCACAGTAGAAAACCAGAATTTAAACTAGAATTTCTTTTCTTTTTTTCTTTTTTTTTTTTTTACCTAAGCCACACATGGGCCAAAGACCTACTGACTGAAGAGAGCACAGGACAAAACAAATCAAGAAAAGCTACATGATGTTCCATAGCCTGGAAAAAATATGACAGTGGCGTGGCATCAGGTTCCAGATCTGACGAAGGGCGCTGGCCGTCCATAAGTCCCTAAATAGAAGTCCGCTGAAAGGGTCTGAAAGTGTCACCAGACCCTGCATCTGTCTCGCAACTTTCCTCCGGACCCCATCCCGAAGATAAAATGAGATCATAGCCCTTCAAAAGCTTAGTTTACTGTCCAGGGTTTTTCTCTGGTGGTTAATGGTGATTCTCACAGGTTGCAAGAAGGAACAGGAACGCAGGCACACTGAGGAAAGTTCCCTGATGGGTGACAGTCACTGCCAAGGACGGAAGCGCCGGATGGCTCGGGATGCTGAAGAATCGCAGTTCAGGGTACCCGGGACCGACCCCTTCGGCCTCCAGGTGAGAAGTCGCCTCCATTTACCTTATTTACCCAGGCAGATGTCACCATCTTCTGTGTGCAATAACATGCAAAACTTGGGAGGAAATAAATATAAGAGCTTGAGAATAACAGACCTGATTTTAATCCGGGCCAGAGGTGATGATTCAGTAAAGTCGATCTTCTAGCCCTGGGTTAGCATCAGTCTACAAAGTAGCAGAGTCGGGACTTGAACTCACACGTCTTGACTCAAAAATCACTGTGCAGCCCTGTGTCCCCAGTGGTAGAAAGATTGATGGCTTTACGGAGGCTGACAGCCTTATGACCGTATTGTACCAATACCACGAGAGAAGATGCCAACTCTTTAAATTTTGTAAAGTGTATGCATTTTGTAAGGTATATGCAAAGTTACATTTTGAATGTAACATGGTACTAAAATATATGTCTCTCTGAAAAAAATTAATTCCAATCATCCAGCAATTCCCCTCCTAGATATATACCTAAAAGAATAAAAAAATACATCCGCACAAAAACTTGTACATGAATGGTGATAGCGGCCCTGTTCAGAATAGTCCAAAAAAGTGGAAATAATCTACATGTCCATCAACTAGTGAATAGTGAATGAATAAAAAAATGTGGTATATTCTACCACAAAATATTATTTAGCTAGGAAAAGAATAAAGTGCTGATACATGCGACAATGTGGATGAACATAATGAAACGGATGGACTTGAAAACATTACATTAGTGTAAGACACCACAAACAAAAGGCCACGTTATATAATTCCATTTACATAAAACGTCTAGAACAGACAAATGCATTGAGACGGAATACGGATTAGTGGTTGTTGGGCAGCAGGGAGATGAGGAGTTAGGGGTACAGGTTTTCTTTTGGGGGTGATAAAAATATGCTAAAATTAGATGGTGGTAGCTGCACAATTGTGTGACTATATGAAAAGTCTGTAAACTTAAAAAGAGCGAATTTTATCGTATGTGAATTGTATATCAAGTAAAGGCCTTACGAAAAACAAAACATCAGAATTCCAGCTCAAGCTACTAAGTTCTTGTGACGACAGTTCCAGCAACAGGAGAGAAGCTAAGAACTGTGGGGGTGTGGCTGGCCCCCAGGAGGGACAGAGGGGGACTTTTTCAGTTTGGGGGCCTCGGGGCCTCAGCATGTTGTTTGGGGGTAGCAGTGACTGTGGAGAGCCCGTAAGAAAGCAGAGAGCTCTTCGCATGCTGAGCTTTGCAAAGGCCAGGTTCTCATTAGCCGGACACAAATGGTGGACAGGGGCGGGTGAGCTACTGGTAGATACAAAAAGTAAAAAAGCCATGCAAAAACCAATGTGAAACCAACATTCTTATTCAATGCTTTGAAGCCCAACGCACATTTTTAGGTTGAAATGCACTAATTATCCAGATAACTGGTTGGCACACATGCATTCATGAAGCAATGGACTCAACAATAATTTTAAATACCTTCTACTATTAATGATTACGAATTACTTTTTAATTTGTAGTACCTATCATTGCAAAGCACCTCAAAGTCTACATCGCTTATGTTCCATTACTTACTACAGAGCTGCGCTGGTGGCGATCTGGCCCCAAGCCCAGGAAGTGACTGTCGCCTCCAGCACGCATACCATGTTGACAGTCGCTGGAGACTATGCACCTACTTCTTCACCCGAATAGAAATTTCCATTCCTTTCCCTGTGCTTTTTTCCGGTGTTAAAGCAATTGAGGCAGACAAATAAAGGAAAGTGTTTCCAGTGTTCTCATTCCCCAGGGGAAGAGCAGATGGAAGGGCCCACAGACGTGATGGCCGCTGGGCAGTTCCCACCACAGAGGCGTCCAATTTCTCGGACACCTGGCTTCAGCCGTGTGTAAACGACAAATGCTCTGATGTTGTACTGCTGAGGGCGCTGAGTTCTTACAAGACTAAGGCTCTAGTGCCATAGGTCAGCCCAAGAAAATGTTTCTGGAACCTCAGAACTATCTCGGGGACCCCAGGTTCCACCTCTTAATGCGAAGCCTCCATCACGCAACGCTTGTGTCATTGACTCGGAATCGGTGGTCCCTCCTGGTCCGCGTCTTAAATATCAGTGTCACCTTTTTCTCCATTGTTTTCACAGTGTGAGGTCATGGTATGCTGTGAACTGTCAAATTAGCATTTCAGATCACGAAATAATTCTGTTTTCCCCGAATCGCAACCCTATAAATCTTTAGCGAGCATGTCTTTGCAAATTAATTCCTTAACCACTGGGCAAGCTTCTCATCCCATGGGGGTTTCCTAAGGAATGTCAAGGATGGGAATTGACCCAGGGGCACTAGCTAAGCACAGCATCGTCATAGCAAACAGCTGCCTCCTCTCTCCTGACTGTCACCATTCCCTCCGTACCCACGTCTCCGAGCAGGCCAGCGCGCTGTCTTGACCACACTCCGATGAATCAAACGGAAGCCGGGCCCAGTCCGAGCAGATCCCACGTGTGAATCGCTACCAAGTTGTCTGCATTTGTGTGCAGCACAAAGAAGCTTGTCCTTAGTTGCTGTATCCACATGCTTAAAATGATGAACTCTACACACAAACACACACACTAGACTCAGGTGTCTAAACCCTATTCTGTTGGTCCACTCTTTTCATAAAGGAGGATCCACAAAACATCCACAAATTCTTACGATTAATAAATTAGGCGATGTCGCTCATGGCCAAGGGCTGTACATGATAAATCCATTGTAAACATTCAGGTCCTTTGAGCGATTTCTGGATTTGGATGTATGTTTTGCTACCTTCCAGCTCGGTGACTTTGGAAGAGTTTGCTAACCTCTGCCAACCTTCTTTCCTCATCTAAACTACTCCTCATCTAAACCACCTACTGTCAAGATTTTAATGAGGACCACAGATTTTCATGCTTTACGTGCTTCCAACGCACCACTAGGCATGTATTAAATGGTCACTAAATGGCACCTGTTGAATGTCTTGGCCTCCCTGCTCCAGCCAGTGTCCTAGTTGAATCATCCCTCACCCTGTTCCCTTTTTATTCCAACCGTCCTCAGCACGGCCTGGACGCCTCTGTCCAGATTCTCCGCACTTGATCCTGGGGACAGCCCATGAGCACGGCCAGCGAGGTGCAGCACGTCTCACTCCAGACTCCCGCCTCATCTCCGGCAGGGACCACGCGTGATTCAGCATTCTTGAGACGCCAGCACATCATGCCTGCACAGCCTTTTGCTCTTTATGTTCAGGATACCTTCTCCAAAGTAGAATTTTCCACTCCTTCTCTCCTCTGGAGGCCCGCCTCAAACGCATCTGCGAAAGCTTTATTATTTACCAATTCCTGTTCCCTGTGAAAATTAGTTCTTCCTTCAACCTTGTACACAAAATCCACTGTATACAGACTTTATCACCCCACTTACAAAGTGATATCATTATTAATCAACTTAATTCCCCAACACAAGCCCACAGATAGAGACCCTCTGACTGGTTAGTATATCTTTTTATCACAATAGAGAGCTTAGGCTTTAAATGTTATGGAGACACAGCCAATGTTTGCGAGGCAAATGAGCAAGTGCGGGAGTGGCTGAGAAACCCCGCTCCTCTGCTGAGCTTCTGGACCTGTTGGCTGGGTGACTTCGGGTAAGTCGGTTAACCTCTCTAATGTGCGACTGCCTCATTACGAAATGAGAATATTAATGGTACTTTCCCCGTGGACATCAGTGAATATAATAATATTAAATTCTTTACATGAATCATCTCACACTGACTAGCATGCAGTGACTAACACATGCCTGCTGTCACACTGTAATGAAAATCGCAACCCCTAATTTTAAGCCATCATGTACTCTGATAAAAATGGGCCAGTGCTCTGTGCTGAGTATTCCCCGTCAGTGCTCAGAGGTTTAAGCATTAGATAAAAAAAAAAAAAAAAAAAAAAAAACTTAATCAAATGGATGAAGAGAACGAGAGAGAAGAGAAAGAGAAACCATACACACACAGCCCTCCTCCTCTGCCACTGGAGCTGGTCAGAAACACAGCAGAGGTATGGTTCTAAGACTACTTGGTGTTTATAGCCAAGTTCAAAGTGAGGCTGAGCATGCTACCGTGAATCAACTTTAGACAACATACGTATGATCCCTGTGTGAATTTTCCCATCTATAAGATCCAGGGCTGTCATATTTCCCCCAATTATGGTGAGACCTGCTTCCATTAGCTGCCTGCCATGAGGTTAAACTAAGCAAGATATGTCAATGAGTTGTTTTCTAATCAAAGTCATAATGTCGAGTGGTTTCAACTAAGCACTCTCCACTCTGTGTGTGTATGTGTGTGTGTGTGTGTGTGTGTGTGTGCGAGATTGTGTAAGAGAAAAACAGGACTCAAATTGCAGCTTGGGTGCCCATAAATTTCTAATACCAGCATTAAATCTTTAAGCCAAGGCTAAACCATTCATATGATTTGGTAACAGTTCAAAGTCCCTAATGCTATGTCACTAGATTTCCCTATTTAATCAAATTATTTTGGAATGCATATTTGCAGCGATGAGTGATTACAAGGCTCGTCTTACAGAAGATCAGCCCAGTGGCCCATCGGCATGCTATCTGAAGACAAATAACTTCCCCCTGCTGGGGGCAGAAATCGTGAACCTCTGACAGAGTTCTTGGGATCGCAGGAAGAAAAGAGCCAGAGGAATGAAGAAACACTAACACCCTCCAGACGCACCGCCTCACGTGACCGCCAAAGGTCAACTCACGCGAGGAGGATCCTGGCATCACGACCGTCAGCCAACACGTGATGAGCTATTTCGTCGTCCCTTCCTTCAGAAGAGGTACCAGCTTCCAGAAGGTGTGATCCAGCCACCCGAACGCAGGCTGAGGGTAGTAACCAGCTCTGTGAGCCCTGTTCTCTCACCTGGTTTAATGAGGAGCCGTGTGGTTTGGAAGCAACTTCTAGAGTTACAGAATGTGAAGCAACGTATTCATCATTTTATCCCACCCAAGAAACAACAGGCCCAAGCAGCCAGTTCCAGGATCGTCCTCTGAGACTGTGTCCGTACACGTCCGGAAACAGAATGGGGTGTTCAGAATGCCTGCTGGATGCAGCATTTCTGACCCTTCTGAGAAGCAGAGTAACACTCAGAAATGGCTTCACAGAAAAACAGACTCCCCAGATGAAGATCCAAAATTCCACGGGAACCACGATGGGGACAGCTCCTGTGCTGTCACTAAAGCCTTCCCTACCACCCAGTCGCCCTTAATTCTCTCTAACTCGGGGCTTGTCAAACTTTTCTATCAATACAGCAGCACCTTCCTAATTTTGAGCAATATTTAAAGTCAAGTTTCTGAAGTCCCGGGACGGTGTTCCTTCCACGGCTGGGTCACTTCCCTTCAGCCTCACTGAGTGGAATAATTTATCATAAAAGCCAATGAGATCTTGTGAACACCATATTCGGAGGTGGGCAGACCTGAGTCAATCACAGAGATGAAAACCTTGCTGAGTTACTTCAGTTCTGTGAGGTGCTATTTCTCTGTAGGTAAAACAAAGATAATTCACATGTACCTCGCTGGGTGATTACAAGGAGTGAATGAGCTAATACCTGCAAAAGGTCACCAAGGTGCCTGGTGCCCTCCCAGTGGTCAGTAATCATGAATTAGTCCACATGACCTTTTAAAAGGGGGACTTCAAACATGGCAGATTCTCTTCCATGTCACTTATTCCTCCTTGTCATTGAGGAGATCGTGTGGAAGATGTGTTTGTGCCACAGTGTCTGTAAGAGAGGGCACTCACTCAGCTGCTCCAAGTGGGCTTGGTCTGCATCCTACACACCCCCATGAGAGGCGAGACAGAGAAAGTGACCCATAGGCTAACAGAAATGACCAACAATGATAAATATCAGGGATCTCTCTTTATCTCCCAAGAAGAAAAGGACTTTAGGTTTCTAGATCCCCATGATGATGCTAATATGTGTTTCATCCCTTACCTCCTCAGAGAAATGAATATGGAAGAAAGAACTGCTTAGAAATAAAATAAACAGAACACGGTTAAAATGTCACCAAAAAATTAGCTCTATCTCAATGGGTCCCACACATGCCCAGCAGTAGAATTTGTCTAAATAGAAATATTTTCCTAATGATAATTGCTTATTCACGGTTACGTTTAACAAAATCATGAATATCTATTTATAATGTCATAAAAGAGAGAGCATGACACAGGTTTCTAAAAGGTTGGCCAATTGGAACAGTGTCATAAGGACTCTACCTTAGATTTACTAAAAAATAAATAATAATTAAAGCTAGAAAAGTAGAAAACTAGAAATATTTTCTCAACATGAAACAAACTGTTCTCATGTCAGTATTCGAACCAAGTGAGATTTCAATAAGTTTCTGCTTCAGGAAAAGAAAAAAGGAAAAACACAGGTTCTTCTCTTTAATGAAAAAACTGTAGATTCAAGAAAATAATATTTTGAATTATACAAATGAATCAAATATTGAATTTTAACATTAAATATTTATTGGATTTATAAAGCAGGTATAGCACTAAACTACATTTTCAAAAGAATTCTAAGAAATTTTACACAATATGAAGGAGCTTAAAACTAGATTTAGGGAGAATAAACATATACATAAAGTTGACTTATAAAAACTGACAAAAAATACCACGTAGGAAAGCAGAAAATCTACTTCAATTGGAAATGTTTATGTCAAGAGAATGTACAGGAAAGAAATATAATTAGCCTAATACGAATTAGTTTCTTGTAGTACACAAATTTCAAACAGATCTTTAGATAAAAATGTTAGATGATTATCATCATGAAATTTGGATGATGGAAAAGAAGAGATTTTCAGAAGGATGAATATATTCTCTCAAATTTCTCAGAGAATAAACATTATATACCAGAGTTTCGTAATTTCAGCGTTACTGGCATTTTAGATGAGACGAGACTTTGTCGTGTAGTCTGTCTGAGCACTGGATGGTGGCGAGCAATATTACGTCCCTCTACCTATGAGATCTCAGTAGCAAAAGACAACAGTCTAGATGACCGAAATGTCTGTAGATATTGGCAAATGTCCTGGGCAGGAGAAAGAGTGGATAAATCACCCTCCCTCCCGTTGAGAATCTCCGCTATATACAAAGTTAAAATCTCAAAGAAATTGTTGAGTATGACATAACAAAAAGACAGCATATGAAAAGGGGATACTCCGATTTCCTTTTCCAGACCTTGATTTTCTTGTCTATTTACAATGCCAATGCAATCCTGTAGCTAGAAGTGCTGCCCATAGTAATCAAAACTGTATCCTGAATCGCCACAACACTCAATTTCACCACACAGAAACGTGGGTCTCACAAATCAGTTATGTAATGGAAATCAGATAAATGTGCTTCGGTTACCACAGTACGAAGGGCAGCAGAGTTTGGTAAACTAAATGAACACTGTCAAAATCTGTAAGCAAAGCCTTTACTTGATCCATTTCAAAAACCTGAACAGGAAGGCTGAACGTCCTGGGCAAGAGTACTCTGACCCCTCAGCTACCTGGCTGCTTTCGTTTGGCTTTGCAGACGGTCATGGCATTACAAACCAAGTGTGCCCCTATGGGACAGGCTCTGTCCTCACGGGGTCGCAGGTGAGAACAGAAGGAAGGAAAGCTTCCTGGGTCCCCACCTGTGCCCACTCCTCTTCTCCACTTGCTGCTCAGTGGCTTCCTTCTCTTCATTTCTGAGCGTTAACTGAGCTGCTAGTTATCAATTGCCACAATGGTCTGCCAGATGTCTTTAAATTCTGGCTGGGGAGAGCACAATTGTTATCTGGGGTAAAGAAGAGAGCCTCTTGGTTTTCCTTAACCATCACTACCACGATCACCACTACCGTCATCTCCACCCCCATCATCGTCACCACCACCACCATCGCCATCATCATCACCATGACCACTACCAGCATCACCATCTCCACCTCTACCACCATCGTTATCACCACCAACACCACATTCTCTACCACCACCGCCATCATCCGAAAGTCTCACCTCTTCAACAATGAATCCCATAACTCTGCATTGGGGTCCACCATAGTCCGACCCCGCCTTGAACATAAAAGCCCACCAAACTTACCCAGCACGCACTTCTTACCTACACTAGACTTTTCTACTTTGGGAACCTCTACATCTCCATAACTTGTTTATGTTGTTTTCTTGGGCTGAGATGCCCACTCTACACAATGCTTAGTTTACCAACTTACTAAGTCAAGCTGGAAATTCATTAAACATGCAGAAAATGCTCACAAATTGCAGAAATTCTCTCCATGTTACAAAACAAGTTTTCCACTGGGATATCATACATTTATTGAACTCTTTTATAGTAGTTAATAGGTGTTACATGTTGTTCAAAATACCTTACCATTATTAACTATATTGCCAGTATAATAACCCAGTGAGACAGTTATCATTATTATTATCCTCTTTTTTTAATCAATAGACTCTATTTTTTTAAAGCAGCTTTAGGTTCACAGCAATATTGAGGGAAAGATACAGAGATCCCCACACGCCCCCTATCCTCACCCCCGTTATCAACATCCCCCACCAGAGAGGTCCATTTGTCACAGGGATGAACCTACACTGACCCATCATTATCACCCAAAGTTATCATCTTCCTTTTACAGATGAAGAAACTGAGGCACTGGGATGTTTATAAAACGTGCCCAAGGTCACGGCAAATGACAGAGCTAAGACTTGAACCCAGGCCGCCGTCTCTCAGCGGTCTCTGAACCACTCCTCTGCGGCTACTCGAAACTCAAAATACTCAAGGCAAATTTTACGTTTAACTTATATTTTTTAAATAAATGTCGTAGAGTCATATAGAGTTCCAGGGACGCTTGGGCTTTTCAACCTTTTTCTAACAACAGACCACTCTTTCCAAAAGCCATGACCTGTTCTAAGAGCACTTTGGGGAAAACCCGGGCCATTTTAAACACAGTTTAAAAACCACTGATTTTACTTCAACCTTCTCTTTTCACAGACATGGAAACTGAGTCCCCCAAGAGTAGATGTTATTTGCCCGAGAACCACTGTTGACAGCAGAGCTGAAACTGGAACCCGGGAGCCCCGAGGTTAGTCGGTCACTTTCAGATGCCCCTGGACAACCTGGCTCATCATCAGATAAGGATTCTCTGTTAAATACAGTTTAATATCCATCAACTTAGAAACATGGCTACAAACACACGAAAACAATTCACCAGGAAAGATAAAAGATAACCATTCACCCAAACATGTCTTTGTCTCTCCCTCTCTCTCCCTCTCTCTCCCTCTCCCTCCCTCCCTCTCTGTCTCAAGTTCTGTCTCTCTCTCTCTCTCTCTCTCTAAATCTCAGGGTCAAATATCCTAGTATGAAACTGGGGATTCGGGCTGCACGTCTCATCTGTGGAGTCCAACGCCCTGAGCAGCCAGGTCACTGGCCCGGCTGACCAGGAAGAAATTATCAAACAAACGCCTTAGAGATCTCAGTTTATGGCTGAGTAAGAGTTAAAACCCTGCGTCCCTCTGTCTGTCTGTCTGTCTGTCCATCTGTGCCCAGTTCACAGGCCCATCCCCGGGTTCTCCCCCCAAGCCACACCTGGAAAAGAGCCTTTACCTGCGTGTGGAGGAGACACAGTGGCTCCTCGGTGGCGGCTCTGTAGCTGATTGAGGGGTTGACCCGCACATCAGCTCATCTTAAACCTTTCCATGACTAAGTTTCTCCCTGTGGAAAAGTACACTTCCCTCCCCAAGGAGATGTTGAGAAATGATTAAATGCACCTGGCCTCCTGGTGAAAGTGCCCGAGACATAGGCATTAGATGGGGCAGCTATGTCAGTACCAGGTGGTTCCTGTTGATCATTCAGGCAGCGACTCAAACGAAAGTCTCCAGGTAGAGAAAAACACTTCCGGAAAAACTGCAGGTGAGTAAGAACCCCTGCTTCTCTCTGGTTTCATACTGAGACAACGTATGACCCTAGAGCCTTTACTTAGGGTTTTTCCCCCTCTATATCCAAGTATTCTTATCTTAATAAAAACTATCATGTATCTTCCTTTAAAGATAATGATTGGGTAGGAAAAAAACTCTTTCAGCTTTTGTTTCGTCATGAGAATTTTTCTTTTTTAGAAACTGTCAATTAAAAGTTAATGTTTTATTTTCCAGTATCTTTCATTATTTTTATTAAATAAAAGAAAGTGTGTAAACAACAGGTAAGCATTCACCTACACCTATAATAGGACAAAGAAAAATCATAATATGATTCCTATTAAGAAAGTAAAAAATGGTGGAGAAGGAGGAGGAGGAGGAGGAGCTCCTCCAGAGAAAGACTTAGATCTTATTTAAAATCTTTTACATTAACTAATAAACTTTCTTTGCTATTACATGGGCTCCAGAGAAGGAGGGCCATTCTTTGTTCACTTTTTCAGTGCACTCGGTCCCATTTTCCAGGGCAGGTTTAACGTCTGGTTTCCCTAGTAGTCAGCAGCCAATTTCCCCAGGATTGGGATTTCCATTTCACTGGCCTCTAATCTTGCAAAGCATCCAGGCTGTTCTTTTCACGTATTATAAATAAGTAAATAAAACAGTCTGCAAGTAAAGACAAAAAGGCATGCAAGCTGCCTGTGTTCCCACAACAGAGCATTCGGTACCTACTCACTATATTTATTCTTGAGTTACAGCAAATGACAATTTCCATCTGGACTTTTTTTTTCACAAAAGCATTACTCATTTCATCCTGCGATAATGTGAAAAACTATGTACACTGTGTAACCATAAATAAAATAGCTTACAGCACCACTCCAAAAATTATCGTCAACCTTTGTGCATGCTCTGCTAGTCATTCCAGCCCAGGCGAAAGAGATGGGGTCAGATGCCTGCACAATGGAAAAGAACTAAAATGGTATGTCTCCAGCATGTTCTCTGCTATGCTGCTTACTATCTTGTGGACTCCGGAATTTAATAAATCTTCTTAATTAGACATTTAGCTCAGCCACTGGGCTAAAGCAGATGTGTCTTTGTTGTGCATGTGTACTCTGTGCCTTAGCTATACCATGAGAGGCCTCTGAATTCAGTCACTTCAGGAGCCGTGCACGTCTAGCCCAAATCCAAGCAACATCAAGTAGAAGCAGTAGTGTGTCCCCAGCAGCACAATGACACAGGCACAGCTGAGTCTCACAAACACCATCTCCAACTAGAGCAGGCTGGGCACTTGTCCTCAGTCACCCACAGACAGAGAGTCAAGTCACATCGTTACCACGTCTCCTCACTGCCAGAAGCACAGCTCATCCCCAGACCAAAGAATTAAAATGTGCTGGTGACTTACCTACAAGGAAGGAGTAGAAGAAGGAAGAAATAAAATTAACCTTGTGCCCAGCAAATGGAAGAACTTACACTAAATACGCAATCGTGATTAGAATCACAAGTTATAACTTGTAAGATGATAAACTAGAGCTAATTGAGGCTAAATAATATTATGACCATCAGTAGTAGGGCTTTCTCGTAGAATGAGACAGAGGGTCTTAACTAAACCCGCGCAAAGCATTCCCTAGAATGAAAGACTGTCTCCTTCCACAGCCAGTGTCCTGTTCTAGGAAATTACGAGCAGAAAATCCATCTTGTCGTGAATTCCAGGTGCCCCTTCCCTTCCCCCTCCCTTCTTATTCTTATCCTAATTAAGCCATAGAGAATTATTTCTATGAAAACTATAACCTACCACTTTCTAGATTATCCTACACCTGAATGACTTATCTTTGGAATGGCTATCTTAATCAACTAATAATATTCTTCAGACTTTCAGTTCAAGAGTGTCATACAAAACAAAGAACTATGAGCTGCTTTTACTGTGGTTCCTGTATCACATTTTTTTCCTACACTGAATAGTCCTCATTGTTATTTTCTTGTATAAAGAGACTTCATGACCAAAACACAGCATTGGTCTACCAACATACCATTCCACAGAACCCACCACATGAAATGTATGTGGAATGATTGTTGGCAGGAGGGAAACAGAATCTTCGTTCTCAGGTAGGAGGATACAAGTTCAGGTGGCCAGGTGTTGGGCTTCTAGGAGATGGAGTGGAGGTAACTTTAGGGATGAAGGGCGCACCCCCAGGAAATTGGGAAGTAAAATTATTCGATGATGAAACAGAAGGCAAAAACTTTTTCCAAATCATCAGGGTAGTACTCCATAGGAGGAGAAGGGGCATTTCTTAAACATGTCCCGCAAAGACAGCAAATGTAATATACATGGAAATAACTAGAAATAAAAACGTTGGACTGAGGACAATAAGAAGGAACGCACCTGGCTTATTCTGATGCCTTAGA